>NW_019384875.1:0-7920 GCF_000671375.1 Centruroides sculpturatus
TTTTATAACCACTTAACATTTTTTTTTTTTTGACAAATAAACAAAATATTTTATGTCCTTCGAATCTGACATTAATCATCATCTGAGTTCAAGAATTACTCAGATGATGATTTTATTCCCAGATATTTTATTTAAATGCATTTCAGATTGGAGTTCTTGCCAATCTCTGTTTGGTAAAGGTACAATCTGCAACAGAGTTTACACCAATATTTGGGACTGTTTGACATAAATCACAGTAACAATCCTTCTTGAACACTAATGAACATTAGATTCAGACATAATATTTCAGTTTATTCATCCAAAAAATCCCATTTTTAAGTGGTTATAAAAGTGAATGATTATATCCAGCAAATATTGTTAGTTTTAGTTTGGTACTAAAGCTGGAATTATTACAACAGTAATTTATATTAATCCTACGTATGTTTCCAGCAGCAACAAGGTGTGAAATATGGTGAAAATGCTTTTGGCTCCATTTAGTATTCAGGTTAAGGCTTATACTGATGATTTGTGTTGTAAGCTGATTATTATAAATTTTTTAGAATTTTATTCAAATTTTTTCTTCCATGTCCTAAGAGAAATTTCAGAAGATTTTAGAATATTTGACTTGCAACACAAATCTTCAGTAGAAGTCTAAAACTGGCTACTAAACAAAGCAAAAACATTTGCACCATGTATTTCACAATGTCTTGCTGCTGGAAGTGTGTGCAGGGTCGAAGTAAGTTACTAATATAAGCAATCATTTAACCAATAGAAAATTATATTTCTTAAGAAACATTTTTAATTTAAAAAAAAAACATTATTTTGAATTTCTACATATTATAATTAAAAATTAAAAGCTTAAGTAGATTTATTTCTGTAGTTTTTCAAAATTTAGTTTAAATAAAATTCCATTGAACCAAATTAGTATTTTTTGAATACCTGTTCTTTTTGTGAAAACCAGATTATTATTATTATGTTGGGTTTAGTGGATTATACTCAGCTGACACCGGTGGCTGTGTGCTATGGTGAACCAGAGTCAAGGCATAGCAATCAAATCAAAACTAAAATTAAATGTGTGTCAGTGTCTGTATTCAGGAATTTCCTAACAATATGGCATGTATTCAATATAGTGGCCTTCTGTAGTGTAATGTATGTGTTTCTATTAAATTGTAATGTTCCCAGGCTTTTGTGTAGTGTGTGTGGTATCACACCTGTACAGGAGAGAACGACAGGTACAATAAGCACCCTTTTCACCCTCCACAGATGCCTTATTTCCTGGGTGAGTTCTGTGTACTTGCTAATTTTTTCAGTGCATGTGTTTTGTACATTGTGAGTGTTTAGAATGGCTATGTCTATAATGTATGTGATTTTATTGTGTTTGTCAATGAGTGTGATGTCTGGTCTGTTGTGGTAAATTGTTTTATCTGTGATTATGGCTCTGTCGTAGTACATTTTGTGCGTGTTGTTTTCCAATACTGTCTGTGGAATATACTTGTAGTATGGTTCGTGGATGTCTGCCAATTTGTGTTTCTTTGCAAGCTCTTGGTGTATTATATTTGCTACTTGATTGTGTCTATGTAAGTAATCTGTCTGTGCCAAGAGCTTGCAACCAGAAGTGATGTGTTGTATAGTTTCTGGCATGATGTGACATTTTCTGCATGTGTCATTTGTGAGTGTTGTATCTTTGAGTATGTGTTTTCTGTAGTTTTTAGTATTTATGACCTGATCCTGTATGGCAATCATGAATCCTTCCGTCTCCCCAAAGAGGCATCCCCGATCTAACCAGCTGTTTGACGCAGTTTTGTCAACAAAATCCTGGGCCAGGTCATAAGGATGCCTGCCATGGAGTGCCTTTCGAGCCCACGATTGCTTGATGGTGTCTATGCTTTTTATGTGTTGTGTCATGTCTGTATGATGTGAGTGTAAGTTTAATGGTGTGTTATTTGAGTCTGCTAGAGTTACTGCTTTATGTAACTGTGATGTTTCTTGTTTCTTGTAGAAAAACTCTCGCAGTGACTGTATTTGTTTGTAGTGAAGGTTAAGGTTAACTATATCAATCAGGCCACGTCCGCTATCTTTATGTGGAAGGATTAATCTTTCTGTGGCGGATTTAGGATGATGTTGTTTATGCTTAGTAAGTGTTGTTCTTGTTTTCCTTTGGAGTTGCTCGAGATCTGTATGAGTCCAATATATAACTCCAAACGAGTATGTGAGTACAGGGATGACATGTGTGTTTATGGCTTTAACTGTGTGTTTTGCATTTAACTGTGTTCTGAGGACAGTGTTTAACCTACTTTGGTATTCTTTAATTAATCTTTGCTTTATTTGTGTATGTTCCATTAGTTTGGCCTGTTGGAATCCTAAATACTTGTAGAACTCGCCCTCTTCCATGGATTCAATAACATCTCCATTTCCAAGTGCAAAATCTTCTTTCTTCAGGATTCCTTTTTCTATGTGAAGTTTTTTGCATTTGTCTAAGCCAGTGGTTCCCAATTAGTGGTACGCATACCCCGGGGGTTCACGAAATTGCATGAAGGGGTACGCGCAGCAATCTAAAATCGGCCGATTTAAAATTTAAATGCACGGGATGAAACAATAAAAAAAAAAAATTAATAATAATAATAATCAAAAATTCGGCAATTTACAACACAATGTGGAATGCACAAATTCGTTTATTTATAACTAAAAACATTCTTGAAATTTCATTGTTAAAAAATGCATTTGTGACAATACCTAAATTCTTACGCAAGAAATAAAAATTGTACAATTATCATTATTATCATGTCAGTGAAGCAGCAATAAAATATTTACTACCATTTTGCACAACATACCTCTGCGAGAGCGNNNNTGTAGAAAAACTCTCGCAGTGACTGTATTTGTTTGTAGTGAAGGTTAACTATGCCAATCAGGCCACGTCCGCTATCTTTATGTGGAAGAGTTAATCTTTCTGTGGCGGATTTAGGATGATGTTGTTTATGCTTACTAAGCGTTGTTCTTGTTTTCCTTTGGAGTTGCTCGAAATCTGTGTGAGTCCAATATATAACTCCAAACAAGTATGTGAGTACAGGGATGACATATGTGTTTATTGCTTTAACTGTGTGTTTTGCATTTAGCTGTGTTTTGAGAATGGCGTTTAACCTACTTTGGTATTCTTTAATTAATCTTTGCTTTATTTGTGTATGTTCTGTTAGTTTGGCCTGCTGGAATTCTAAATACTTGTAGAATTCACCCTCTTCCATGGATTCAATAATGTCCCCATTTCCAAGTGCAAAATCTTCTTTTTTCAGAATTCCTTTTTCTATGTGAAGTGTTTTGCATTTGTCTAAGCCAAACTCCATTTGTATGTCCTTGATGTATGAATGTGTGATTTGTAGAAGCTGCTGAAGTTGTTTTTGTGTGGATGCATAAAGTTTTATGTTGTCCATGTACATGAGATGTGACACCATAAGCTGTGTTGTTTTTTCATGTCTGATATTGTAGCCATATTGCATGTTGTTTAACATGTTGGATAATGGGTTCAGGGCTAGGCAGAACCAGAGAGAGGACTCAAGGAATCTCCTTGAAAAATTCCTCACCTAATGAATATTTCATTTGTTTGTATGGAAGTGTTACTAACCCTGAGATGCAGTGTTGTTCTCCAGTGCTGCATAGTGTTTTGGAAGAATGCAATGAGTGATGGATGTATTTTGTACATGTGTAAATTATGTAGCAGCCAACTGTGTGGAACACTGTCAAATGCTTTTCTGTAGTCTATATATGCCATGAGTATGTTTCTGTATTGTTTGTGTGCTTGCCGTAGAATGAGTGAATCTATGAGTAACTGTTCTTTGTACCCCCTGTGATTTCTACGGCAACCTTTTTGTTATTCTGTAAGAATGTCGTGTTCTTCAACATGTTTGTATATTTTGTTTGTGATACAGAATGTCAATAATTTCTATAGTGTTGGAAGACATGTAATTGGTCTGTATTGTGTGGGGTCTGTGGTGGTGGTGTTTTTAGGGGTGATGACCTGAGTAAGAAATTTTGGCATGTCTTGTGGATTGATGATGATGTGTGTTAGATGTTTAGCTAGTTCCTAGTGCAGTGATGAAAACTTTTTGTACCAGAAATTGTGAATGTTGTCTACACCAGGTGTCTTCCAGTTGTGTGTTCTGTTAACAGCATAGTGGAAGTCATGTATGTTTATTTCAGCACAGGGCATAGTTGGTATGTTGTGCAAGTTTCTGTTCTTCTCCTCGATCCAGCCTGCATCAGCATTGTGCATAACAGCACTGGACCAAAGAGAAGAACAATATATTGTGAGTTCTTCTTCTGTTGGTGTGCCACTGTGCTGTGTATCAGTGTTTGTNATGTTATTTTCATTATTACTGTATTAGAATTGTATTTTAAAGGTAATAAATGTAAAAAAAAAACTTATTCTATTTATCACTTGCTGTCTACCCACAGGTTTGCCCGCATTATATCGAATTTTCTCGTGGGAGTAAGATATTTTCTCGCAGTAAAATGTAGCCTATGTCCATCTCCAACATGTAGGCTATTTCTGTGCCTACATGTTGGAGAGTTCTGTGCCTTCTGTTCAGAGGTTTACACGTGAAAAGGTGACAGACAGAAATACCTTCGAGTTTATAATATTAGTATGGATTAATATGAATTTCTGCTATAAGGGGTACGCGAGTTTGAGCTCTTTCTTGAAGTGGTACGCAGGAAAAACTAATTGGGAACCACTGGTCTAAGCCAAACTCCATTTGTATGTCCTTGATGTATGAATGTGTGATTTGTAGGAGTTGATGAAGTTGTTTCTGTGTGGATGCATAAAGTTTTATGTCATCCATGTACATGAGATGTGACACCGTAAACTGTTGTTTTTTCATGCCTGATATTGTAGCCATATTGCATGTTGTTTAACATGTTGGATAATGGGTTCAGGGCTAGGCAGAATCAGAGAGGACTCAAGGAATCTCCTTGAAAAATTCCTCATCTAATGAATATTTCATTTGTTTGTATGGAAGTGTTACTAACCCTGAGATGCAGTGTTGTTCTCCAGTGCTGCATAGTGTTTTGGAAGAATGCAATAAGTGATGGATGTATTTTGTACATGTGTAGAATAAGCAGCAGCCAACTGTGTGGAACACTGTCAAATGCTTTTCTGTAGTCTATATATGCCATGAGTATGTTTCTGTGTTGTTTGTGTGCTTGCCGTAGAATGACAATCTATGAGTAACTGTTCTTTGCATCTCCTGTGATTTCTATGGCAACCTTTTTGTTGTTCTGTAAGAATGTTGTGTTCTTCAACATGTTTGTATATTTTGTTTGTGATACAGGATGTCAATAATCTGTAGTGTGTTGGAAGACATGTAATTGTGTGGGGTCTGTGGTGGTGTTGTTTTTAGGGGTGATGCCCTGAGTAAGAAATTTTGGCATGTCTTGTGGGTTGATGATGATGTGTGTTAGATGTTTAGCTAGTTCCTGGTACAGTGATGTAAACTTTTTGTACCAGAAATTGTGAATGTTGTCTACACCAGGTGTCTTCCAGTTGTGTGTTCTGTTAACAGCATAGAAGTCATGTATGTTATGTTTATTTCAGCACAGGGCATAGTTGGTATGTTGTGCAAGTTTCTGTTCTCCTCCTCGATCCAGCCTGCATCAGCATTGTGTGTAACAGCATTGGACCAAAGAGAAGACCAATAAGTTGTGAGTTCTTCTTCTGTTGGTGTGCCACTGTGCTGTGTATCAGTGTTTGTTTTGGTACTGATTTGTCTGTAGAAAAGTTTTTCATTGTTTGTGAATAATTTATTTTGTTGTTTTCGTAGTGTACATGTTTTGTATCGTTTGAGTCTACGTGCTTTGGCTGCGAGTTTTTGTTTTAGTGTATCGATGTATTCTGTAATGTGTGTGTTGTGATGTTCGTGTTTTGTGTGTGTTTTGATTTTCTTGAAAATGTTTTTGAGTTGTTTCTTTAATTTGGGTGTTATGTTGTTTTTAGTGTATTGTGTCAGCCTGCCTAATTGCTGTCTAATGTCATTTATTTGTGTTTCTATTCTTCTCTGCCAGGCAGGCTTGTGATAGGATTGTGTTTTGTGTGTGTCTGTCTGTGAGTGTATTTTCAGTCCATGGTGTGTTACTACTGTGACTGCCCCAGCATAAACTAATGTATGAATGTCTGAGAGTGTAGAAATTGAATGAATGTAGTTTGGTAGTAAGTGAGTGTTTACATAATTTAGTGTTTTTCCTACTACCTTTGACGTGTTGATTTTCGGTATTTGTGGTCTTTGTGTGGGATCTGTACCTGTATATTTAGTGAGTGTTTCCTGAAATATAAGTGAGAGCAGATTAACTAATTCTATGTCTATGTTACCAGTGATGGATGAGGAAGCGCCTTTAGTATCATTAGTGATAGTTGTTGTATGTGTGCTATTATCAATGCTTGTTGCTGGATTATCCCGACAGATTATGTGATCTTCATTGATAATGTTAAGTGTTTCTGTCTGTTGATGTATTTGATCAGCAACCTGTTGTTTGATAAGTTCAAGTGTTGTTTGTGGGATAAGGTTGTTGTGTATAATTGTTCTTTTTTGATCGACAACCCTTTGTTCGGTGACAGTGAGGTGAGGATATTGTTATGTGAATCTATGGTGTAGTTGTTGTCTGTATGTATCTGTAGTATGATGTCTGTATGTATGTATCTGAGTATGTATCTAGTTAAGCCTGCAATAATTTGTGTTTGAGTACAATCTTTTCATATCTTATGTTTGTTATTTGCCTACATTGTTGCAAGTTATGTGCTAAAAGCTTGTAATGTTAACACATTGTACAGCTTTGTGGTATTTCCTAAAAATGTCATATGTTAGTGTTGTATCATTTAAGATACAACACTAACATACTTTTTGTAGTTTTCATATTTAAGACTTGATCTTGTATGACAATCATATATGGCAAAGTTTACCCATCCAAATCTCATTTAATGGGCTAATACAGTTTTTCAACCTTTTTTTAATAGTGGTACCCCCAACTTGGGTCATTTTTTTTCTTGCAACATCCTTACTTTTTTATCAATGTAGATGTATTGCATTTCTCATATTTTAATAATACACATAAGTAGTACTATGGTGTACACCATAAGTAATGTGTGTACACACTTATACCACCATAATGGTGGTATTAATAGTACACACTATATTACTGTGACACCTGTAAAATGTCATTGCAGCACCCTAGTGTGTCTTAGCACCCAGAGTGAAAATTACTGGGCTGATATATTGAAAATAAAATGTAGAGCATATGAGGTGACTGTATTTAAGGTTTCTACACTTCAATATGTATAGGATGCATTAAACAGATAAATAAAATATCTGTTTTCATTCTAGAAATCCCGATAAGGTTAGGTGTATTTTGTTACAAAAATAAATGTTATTTTCAAGGCTGTATGAATGATAATATGAAAAACCAATATAAATCCTACATTAATTGAAATACTCTCAAATCTTGGTATTTATATTTTTTTTTTGCTTGAATATTTAGAAAGTAACTGAAATAGGTTATTTGCAAATTTTCATTAATATCTATATATTTTCACAGTCAATAGTTCTATTTTTGTAATTATTTTACCCTAATACAAAAATATTAATAAACAGGATAAATCTAAAATCAAATACATTGTCATCAAAATCTAATATCAAAAAGTACAAAATAATAATAATAATCGCACATCATATTAATAGTTTTAGTATCAAATATTTTTATTTGTTTTAATGAATTATCTTATGTTATTCTAATGAATTAAATTTATAAATAATATAATATATTTATATAAATATATTTTTGGATTATCAAGCAAATTATTTCTAGAACCTTGACATAAATAATTTCAGTAAAAACCAAATAACCTTACAAACATATTTGGTTTTTTTTTGCACTTCAGTAACTATTTTTGTCAATAAAATT
>NW_019384875.1:8985-33813 GCF_000671375.1 Centruroides sculpturatus
GTATCGTTTGAGTCTACGTGCTTTGGCTGCGAGTTTTTGTTTTAGTGTATCGATGTATTCTGTAATGTGTGTGTTGTGATGTTCATGTTTTGTGTGTGTTTTGATTTTCTTGAAAATGTTTTTGAGTTGTTTCTTTAATTTGGGTGTTATGTTGTTTTCAGTGTATTGTGTCAGCCTGCCTAATTGCTGTCTAATGTCATTTATTTGTGTTTCTATTCTTCTCTGCCAGGCAGGCTTGTGATAGAATTGTGTTTTGTGTGTGTGTGTCTGTGATTGTATTTTCAGACCATGGTGTGTTACTACTGTGACTGCCCCAGCATAAACTAATGTATGAATGTCTGAGAGTGTAGAAATTAAATGAATGTAGTTTGGTAGTGAGTGAATGTTTACATAATTTAATGTTTTTCCTACTTCCTTTGAGGTGTTGATTTTTGGTATTTGTGGTCTTTGTGTGGGATCTGTACCTGTATATTTAGTGAGTGTGTTTCCTGAAATATAAGTAAGTGAGAGCAGATTAACTAATTCTATGTCTATGTTACCAGTGATGGATGAGGAAGCGCCTATAGTATCATTAGTGGTAGTTGTTGTATGTGTGCTATTATCAATGCTTGTTGCTGGATTATCCCGACAGGTTATGTGATCTTCATTGATAATGTTAAGTATTTCTGTCTGTTGATGTATTTGATCAGCAACCTGTTGTTTGATAAGTTCAAGTGTTGTTTGTGGGATAAGATTGTTGAGTATAATTGTTCTTTTTTGATCGACAACCCTTTGTTCGATGACAGTGAGGTGAAGATATTGTTGTGTGAATCTATGGTGTAGTTGTTGTCTGTATGTATCTGTAGTATGATAGTTAAGCCTGCAATAATTTGTGTTTGAGTACAGTCTTTTTATATCTTATGTTTGTTATTTGCCTACATTTTTGCAAGTTATGTGCTAAAAGCTTGTAATGTTAATACATTGTACAGCTTTGTGGTATTTCCTAAAAATGTCATATGTTAGTTTTGTATCTTAAATGATACAACACTAACATATGACATTTTAGTGTTGTATCATTTAAGATACAACACTAACATACTTTTTGTAGTTTTCATATTTAAGACTTGATCTTGTATGACAATCATATATGGCAAAGTAGTGGTACCCCCAACTTGGGTCATTTTTTTTCTTGCAACATCCTTACTTTTTTATCAATGTAGATGTATTGCATTTCTCATATTTTAATAATACACATAAGTAGTACTATGGTGTACACCATAAGTAATGTGTGTACACACTTATACCACCATAATGGTGGTATTAATAGTACACACTATATTACTGTGACACCTGTAAAATGTCATTGCAGCACCCTAGTGTGTCTTAGCACCCAGAGTGAAAATTACTGGGCTGATATATTGAAAATAAAATGTAGAGCATATGAGGTGACTGTATTTAAGGTTTCTACACTTCAATATGTATAGGATGCATTAAACAGATAAATAAAATATCTGTTTTCATTCTAGAAATCCCGATAAGGTTAGGTGTATTTTGTTACAAAAATAAATGTTATTTTCAAGGCTGTATGAATGATAATATGAAAAACCAATATAAATCCTACATTAATTGAAATACTCTCAAATCTTGGTATTTATATTTTTTTTTTGCTTGAATATTTAGAAAGTAACTGAAATAGGTTATTTGCAAATTTTCATTAATATCTATATATTTTCACAGTCAATAGTTCTATTTTTGTAATTATTTTACCCTAATACAAAAATATTAATAAACAGGATAAATCTAAAATCAAATACATTGTCATCAAAATCTAATATCAAAAAGTACAAAATAATAATAATAATCGCACATCATATTAATAGTTTTAGTATCAAATATTTTTATTTGTTTTAATGAATTATCTTATGTTATTCTAATGAATTAAATTTATAAATAATATAATATATTTATATAAATATATTTTTGGATTATCAAGCAAATTATTTCTAGAACCTTGACATAAATAATTTCAGTAAAAACCAAATAACCTTACAAACATATTTGGTTTTTTTTTGCACTTCAGTAACTATTTTTGTCAATAAAATTTCTTAGAGAATAAATTAAGTGTACTGTTATATTCAAAAGAAATAAGCTACTTCCATTTTTTAAAACTAAATGACAGACATGTTTATAATATCTGTACAAAATATAAATCTGAAAAAACCAATTTTAACATTTTACTTTTAAATTAATTTTGATATTAACAATTTATTTAAAGAAAAGAAAAGCAAAAAATGGAAAACTTACAATTAATTTGTTAAAAATAAATTTTACAATTTTTGTGTATATAAGAGAATTCATTCTCTCATATATATAAATGCTGTAGGAAGTGTATACATATACTACAATTATATAATTCTAGCAAAATGCCTGGCACTACTTCAACAGATATAAAATGCTTTAAGAACTTACTTTTTAGATGTTTATTTCTTTTAAATAACTTTCTTATTAAACTGTTTTGAAGCTTAAGACTTTTTAAAATAAATAAAGCATGTATCAATTTGCATGTTATCATTTTTAATTACCTTTTCTAAATTAGTTGTTAAATAATTTGAATTAAAGTCTAAAATCATCATTTGAATTAATAAAAAATATTAATGTGTCCAGTAAAATATATTAACTAATATAAAAAAAAAATGCATTGTTACGACAAACTTTAATCAGATAAATTTTTTAAGAGTTTTCTAGATTGATTATGATAAATTTAAATAATTTTAATAGTAATTTTATATACTATTAACTCTTATGAATATATCAAATGAAATTCTTTTGAACAAAAATTCAGTAAAATCTGACAATCTTTTATATATTTGATTTATTAAAGAACTGAATAAACTTCAAGATTATTATAGATATTACATGTTATTCATATATAGATGATATAAAATGATAAAATTATGCAAGAAAATAGTTGGTTATTTAGGTTTATGAAATAGTTTGCATACATGAATTTAGAGATGCAGCTTAAAAATTTTATTAAATATTTTAAACATAAACATACAATTTCATTTCTAATTTTTACCTTTGACTAATACATAACTGAATCCAGGATTGCATCTAAAAATTTTGATAACTAATATTTGTACATTAATGTTTAATTACAATGAAATATTAATAAAATAAAAATTGTGAATTAATTTGAAAATTAAAATTTAAAAATTATGTATTAATATTTAATTTAATTTTTAATGCATATTCATAGTCAATTATAATTTGTTCCTTTCAATAATTAATTAATTGTACTTGATTACATTTATTGTAAAATTGATAAAAATAATATCAAAATCCTGTATAAAAAAACAATATTGTAACACATCACATAAAAGAACATTATAACTTAAGAAATATGTAAGTAACATAAATTTGAATACGGGAATGTCTGTTGATGTATGTTGGGATAGCTTTGTCAGTTATGAAAACATTGACGTAACCTAGCAATATTAGCCACCAATAAGGCCTGATTATAGTGGCAAAATGCATTTGGATAAAAGAGTAAAAGTATAATAAATATTTTTTTAATTGTTAACTATCTATATTGTAAATCTCTCAAAGTTGGTACTGATAGCACGCTTTTGCTCGAAGACTATTTTCTGAATTTTTAATTTTTAGAATAATAAATTTATAAAATTAATTGTATAACTATTATTTCTTCAATCTATTTATTATCTGGATTATAGACGATCACTTTATCGAATAATAAACTGTTAGATAAGTTTCAAACTGCATACTAGTTGTTTAAGTAATACATTAATGATTAAAATAATCATTATAAAAATAGCATAGCATATAAATAACTTATTTTTATAACAGTAAATTACTATCTATTTCATACTGAGTCTTTATTTTAGAAAACACTTGACACAATCTATGAATATTGCTGGAATAAGCTATTTCATCATTAATATTCTCATAGGTCAACATTAGTGGCCTAGCCAGATTTCATTTATGATATTAACTCAAACATTTATTTATATAAATATTCTTTGGTGTATATCCATTTACTTAATATCTAAAATTTTTCTCATAGTGATATTTTATTTTAAAATAAATTCAGCAGATAAAAATATGAACTGATTCAAACATGTTAAAATATATGGTATTTTAATAATAAGTTAGTTTTGAATATAGGGCCAAGTCCCACAGCCCTGCTGGCTGACATATCAGTTTAAATGCCACTACACAACATTTTATCATCAGTCTCATATGAGCATACTAGTGATGTGCCAGATATCCATATCCGTGGATATCCGAGGGAAAAAAAGATCCGTATCTGTATCTGTTGCTTTTTAGCGGATCTTTTATCTTAATGAATTTCATTACTTATATGAAATTTTAAAGATAGGTAGCAATAAAATACTAATAACTTTGATTCAAATCACTTTTTATTTCTTAAAATCACATATTTGGCACATTCATATTGCAAAAATTTTATCATGCAAAATTCATTTACTATCGTAAATATTTCCATATTATACTATTAAAATTTCTTGTCGACATTGTTTTTATTTTAATTTAACTCAACACTCTCCAAAGATACAAATGTAATCTATGCTATCCTGTGTCACACTAAACTATAAACAAAAGCACGCTCAGTGCATGTCAAAACACGTCGCGTTACTAATGCAAAACATCAACTATCAGTCCAAGATCACAAGCACCAGCACTGACTGAGTACAAAAGTTGAGATCCGTATCCATATCCACGGATTTAGACACTAATGATCCGAATCTGCGAATATACATTTTTAACGATCCGGCACATAACTAGAACATACCAGGCAAAATAATCAAATCATTGTCAAGCAAGTTTGACATGTTGCATGAACTATTGGGTTGTTCAGAAAGTAATTTTGTTTTTTTTCTGTGGAAAAAAACAATATTTTTATAATAAATAAATATTTTATTGAATTATATATCAACCATTTTGGTAAAATACCTGTTGTCATCGTTTCTGGTAGTAGCATGATTTCACATTCATAAAAGTTTTGATCGTTGCTTACAAAAAACTGATCCAAGTGATTTTTGACATTGTCATTTCAAGTAAATGTCTNTATTTTGTCGTCTTTATATTATTCATTTCCATTTAATTACAGTTAAAAGTAAATTCTTATGCTAATAAACAATTTGAAAGTACTTTAATGTAATGACGTATTCATACAAGTGGCCAAAATGACTCATGAGTTAATTGGCTATATTAAAACAAAAATGACGTTATCTCGAATAGCAATTCAAAAATGCATCGTTACTAAGTGCAACAAAACTATTTATATTACGATTGATAATTGAATTTACCAATTTAAAATGCCATTTTATTAAAATTTTTATCATCATCCACTTACAAATTAGATACAGATGCTTATGATTCTAATTTTTCTGAGACATTATAGATATTAAAATAACACAAACATTTACTTTGCCTGTAGTTAGTCCCACTTTAAACGTTTCACAAGTTAGTTGTATAGTTGAAGATACCATTATTATATGATTTATTTGATACAGACAATAGAAAATATCACCAACTTTCATTCATTACATATTATACTGACTTTTTTTAATAGCTACAAAATGAGTATTATCATCATCATCTCAATATTTATTTTTATATTAATACAAATGAAAATTATTATGCATACCAATTTTTAACAATACTTGTCATAATAGCAGTTTGTCATTAGTTAAACATAGAATGAATTTTCATTTCACAGAGTCCACACAACAATCACTACTCTAAAAAAGTTCAGCTAGTTTCTGCCATAATTTTCAATTTTTAAAAGTTATGTTTTAAGCATTAAATTTAAATTTTATCATAAAAAATGATGATAAATTTATTACTCCTATATAATATTATATCGTATGTATAATATATATATATTATATATATATACACACACACATATACACACACTATTTTTTTCAATAATTACAGAAATTAGAAATTGCCCTTCCTACATTTCAATTTTTATGATGTGCTGTACTGTACATATCAAAATTTATTAAAGACGCACTAAAAACCTTGAGTTATAAAATTGAATAGCAATTTTTTATTGTGACATCGTCACAATGCAGGCTGCAATTTTTAATCATATGTTTAATTAATTTAATTTAAAATATATGATCTTCACTTCAAATTATTAGTAGTGTCTTGTACATCATACTTTTCCTTTAATTAACAATAGAGTCGTGCTGCTCATCTATTAACTACTTTCAGGGGATAAGTTTTGAATTGAAATAACATGATTTCCAGTTTGAATCAGAAGTTCATTTATAGTTAATTGGGGCCTTCTGCCTCTAAGGTTTCCATAGCTGGTCTCAGATCTCCTCTATCTAAATCCATTCTCAAGATTAAGGAAAGATGGACAGATGACAGTGGGATTTATAGGTCTACAATTTTTTAAATTGCAGCTCAATAACTAAATAATTTGCAACTATAAACTTCAAATGTCCAACATGTTTTGTTTTTTTAAATTGGTTCGATTTTTAACAAACATTGAATCTTATTTGCTTGTAATGAACATTTGAATCTTTATTTTTCCATGATTGCATTTTATCAACAAAACAATGGGATTCACCTGAAGCAGGACTTGGGAGGAGTCCAAAAAACATTCATGCAGCGTGCATATTACTGATACCAAACAAACAATACACAAAACTTTACATATTTCTAATTGTTATAAAATAGCAAAAGACTTAATTTTGAGAGTAGAGATGAATTTTATAAAACACTGTAAATGCTAATTACTACTAAAATCTTCATTAAGTCTGTTCCCTTGCAAGGTATAACACATGACTAGCCTCTCTCTCCATTCCCTTGACCTTTCACAACCAAATAAATAGCAACAAT
Source organism: Centruroides sculpturatus (assembly GCF_000671375.1). Taxonomy (NCBI): domain Eukaryota; kingdom Metazoa; phylum Arthropoda; class Arachnida; order Scorpiones; family Buthidae; genus Centruroides; species Centruroides sculpturatus. The sequence continues at coordinate 15,862 of NW_019384875.1, forward strand.
GTCCCTTATACACAAGCTACCATGCCAAATTTTGTTTCTTTATCTTCATCCTGTCCTGAGATATTAAGTGAAGTAGATGTCAACACAAACACACACCTATGGAATTTTTTTGCCTTTTTTGGTTCAGGGATCTCAAAACATGGAGATTTGCTAATACTCAGATAGTCAAGTTTGACAATTCCCATACTTTCCCTTGTTATGTATATGTAACAGCCGGGAAAGTAAAAGTAAGTGTTGTTAAAATTGCAGCGAGTCTCTCATGGAGAGTGACAACACTTTTCATGGCGGTGTCTTATTTTGCTATTCCTGAGACTACTAGCATTAATAATTTGCAGCATATATCCATATCCTTATATAAATAATTATACTAATCTTATGGTTTATGTCATAATTTGCACAGCAAATTCACATAAGAATATTCCCCTCTTGAATGAAACTGGAAGTATTTACTATATCAATAAAATAACTTCTTTATTTCCAGCAATTGAATCACAGATACAGCAAATGTTTTCAAGTAGCTTGACCACTCTGCTTCAGGTCTGTTACAGATGTCATTTGTAAATGACATCTGTAACAGACCTGAAGCAGAACAGCCAAGCTTGAAAATATCTGATTTAGTTGCTGGAAATAAAGAGGAGGTTATCTCATTGATACACTTTGAGTGATGCACAGCCTTTTTTTAAAATTTCACTGTATACAATGAAATAATTGTTAACTACAGTATTTTATCTATCTCTGGAAAAGTGGACTAAAGATTGAGTGAAAGACAGATAAGACTGACACAAAACATATGGCCACCATCAGTTTCACTTAATCATGCAAGATTGATGATTAAACATTACATATAGACCAATCTTAAGCAATTAGAATTCTATTCAATGACTTATATGTGGAAAAAATGTCATTATAGTGGATTTCAAGAAATATTTCTGTTATGTTATTGATTAGTAAATAAAATTTAATATTCCAGTTACCAGTATGATTTTTTAAATATAAAAACTATTGACAAAGACAGGAACACACACAAAACACAAAAACCAGCTATGAATATCTAATATATTGGACCTTTATAAATGACTTTGATACTTTGTGTATGTTCCTTTCTAAGTAATACCAATTTTAATGAAGTTGTTGTTGCTGACAAAGATTTACATTATTTGTTTATATACAATCTATCATTAATAAGGTGAAATTGAGCATTACCTTTCTGACAAATAATAATTACAAATTAAGTAGGTTTGTTTATTTAACATTAAAAAAAAACTGAATTTATTTCATTTTTGAGTTTTTAAATATGTTTAATTATACTAATTACAAACTAATTATAAGTAGACATGGAATCTGGTCTGCGGTACACGGACACGGTACACAGTGCACAAAAAATTCCAGTGGATTTTACGTTATCAAGTTTCCAAGTGTTCCAAACTAATTATAAATAATCAAAATTAAAATTATAAGTTGATTTAATTTATATCCAATTAACCATAAAACAATTTTATACTATTTCAATGAATTGTTTTAAAAACTTTACATTTAAGATAAAATTAGGCATGCATGCAAACAGGCAAGCATTCTTTCTCATTGAAAAGTTCAGTACAATAAGTGTACTGAATATTTCAAATACAGTTTCAAACAGTGCATAATTTTGGCACAATAGGGAAGATATACACTATTTATATTCTAATCAATTAATAAACTATGAAAAAACATTTTATAAAAACTCCTTGCTTACAGTAAAAATGATAATGCTATTGTATCATTTATTATCAAGTTCTTAAACTTGTAAATATGAATACTGTGAAAAAATGCAACAAAAAAAATTTCAATTCTATTCAGAAATGACACGAGTTCATCTGAATTTTCACTTTCCAATTGAATTATTGAAATGATTGTCATAATTTTCTTTCGTCTGATAATATCTATTTATGAATGCCAGCATGACATATTAGAAACATCCTATATTACTGTAATCTGCAATTAAATATTACTACACTATATAATTAAGGATTATTAGTGTCATAAATATTTTATTACATCATATATTCTATTAGAAATACAGTAATCCCTCCATTTATGCAAATTCACTTTAATGTGATTGAAAAATTTTTGGATTTTAAACAAGCAATTATTTATTGTGACATTGTCACAATGCTGGGCTGCAATTTTTAATTTATTTAATTTAAAGTATATGCTTTCCACCTCAAGTTAGTAGTGGCTTGCCCCCATAGCCTATATCATACCTTTCCTTTAGCAATAGTGTCGTCCTAGTCATCTATCTAATACCTATTGGAGAAAAATTTTTGAATTGAAATTATATGACTTCCAGTTTGCATCGGAAGTTTGTATATAGTTAAATCAGGGCCCCACCCCTAAGGTTTCCATATCTGGTCTCGTCTTTCATTTACCTAACTCTGTTCTCAAGATTAAGGAAAGACATGACATGCATAAATTTGGTCCATGCATAAAATGTTGGTGCATAAATTAAAAATTTTTATAGGTTAAATGCATTAAAGTAAATTAAATTAGTATATATGTTACTGTGAATAACCGATATCTGGCGAATGTCAGCATTCATATAGTCGTTTCGTGTATGTACAAAATATTTGCTAAATATCACTATTTCTCACTTACACTGGCAAATGTCGACATTCAGCATGCACTGATGGTGAATGTTGAATAAAAATATTTTTATTATGTTAAGACAAAAATGCAACATTTTAATATGTGAAAATAGAAGAAAGCTTAAGTAACAGCACATTTAAATAAACTGTTGAACCTAAAACGAACAGTACATTCTTAATCATTAAAGAAAATAATACAATAATAAACTTACACATAAATTATGTGATTAACGTTATACAATCTTATTTATTTCAACAACTTAAACTGTTATGGCACTTTGAATTGCACAAGAGTCCCTTGCTTTTACAACTGCATTTATTTCTGGAACACTTCTTTTTGCAATGACAGCGTGTATAGCCTTGCCCTCCACTTTTCAAATTAGCTGCAGCTGCTTCTCTCAGCAATATTTCTTGAGAAGAAATCTCATCTATGGAAAGTACAGTAACTTTTCTTTACAAATTATGAACTGATTATGTTATTACGTGATTATGAACTGATCTGTTAATGGTGTCTTTTATTCAGATATCACCGATGCCTTACTGATGACCCTTCTCATCCTCTGCCACTCGACTTGACAAACCGATCCCCACCTCACGGGATCAAAATACCTTGTCCTACCTCCGGCTACCCACAAAGGATTTGGCGACAGACTGTTGCCTCTGTCGACATTAGCTTCTCAGGTGTCGTTTCGACCTCCACCAAAGCTTATCTGTGCTTGTCGACATACACTGGCGATTGTATGAATGTATAATAAAACCAAATATTCTGACTTTCACTGACGTATTTTGTGTGTGTCGACATTCACTGGAGAATATTGACATTCTCTAATTTTGGCCTTTCACAGTAACATATATATATCTTTTTAATTATACAAATTCATGAATTCCCTAATTTAATTCTTTCTTTAATCTTATTTACAATACATAATAAATAAATATACATAGAGTAGTAAAAAGTGAATCTCTCAGAATCATGATTCCACTGAAATAAATATGTCTGTACACTTATCTTAAAGTAAAAATAAAGTGTTTTTATATATAGATTGTATTGATACTTAGTATACATTTTCTTGATGTACCCTATTAAAATGGAATCAAAAACGCAAAAACCGCATCTAAAATAGTATAATAGAAGTCAAGTTCTTCACGGTAAGCCTTTATCCTGTCCATCTCCCCTCCCAGTGAGGGGAATTTCGTCATGTATATTATATAAAAACATGTGCATATTCGAATGCAACGTTGTGTCAAAATTTCAAAGGAATCGGTAGGAACAAACGAACATTATATTTTTATTTATATAGATAGATAGAAGATGATCTGGGTTCGTTTTTAGTTCATCATCACAGAAAAGCAAACTTAGGTCATCGTACTCGCAGAGTTTGTGCCATCTGTTGGACATAAAAGGCTTAATCCTAGATGATATCTTTTAATTTATATGAATGTTTAACGGAATAATATACAGCCTATGTCCACCCTGAAGGTTCATTCTAAATATTGATGAAAGAATTTTTAAAATTGAATGAGTAGTTTCAGAGATTACCTCCTACATCCAAACTTACAAACTTTACCTCTTTATAATATTAGCATGGGCGTAGCCAGAGTTTTGTTATGGGGGGCCTAGTAGAGGACAACCTGACACAAAATTGAATTATTTCAAATTATTGTTCATTAAAATGAAAATTCCATAAGAATTGACAATAACTTATCACATAAAATATGAAACTTCCTTTAATCATAACATTGGGCACAGGGAGCCGTTGACCTTTTTTTCTAGGATTCAGAATTTTCAGCTTCAATCTTTTATTTCTTTTTGCAAATCGGCTCAACACTTTCGGCTGTGATTTTCTGGGGTGGGCACCAGGTTAGCTGGGGAGGGCGTGCCCACCCAGGCCCCCCTCGCTACGCCCATGAATATTAGTATAGATAAAATATTTATATAAATTATATTAATAGGAATAAAATAAATTTCAAATTCTGAAAGTTTATTAAATATACTTCATTTACATATAAGGTTTATTATTCTACCATGTACAATTCCCACGTTATTAAGAATTAAAGTGAAGTTAGATTTTTTTTTATAATGCAACACCACGGCTCCCTTTACACATTTTTCATGGAACCAGTTACTAGAATAAATGGAGGAATTACTGTATAAAAGATAAAATTATGAAAATATTGATATAAAAATAATTTAAATTTTTACTAAACCAAATTATTTATATACCAAATACCAGATTTAAATTTATGAATATTTTGTTTGAGTGGTTTTCTTTTTTGTTTTTAATTTTTACATTTTTTGTTATAACAATCAAAAATATGTAAATTTTTTTGTCTGAAAATTATTATTATTATTATTTATTAAATATTATTTATATATTTATTTTTTATTTAATAAATATTAAATAAGAAATAAATAAATAAACATCNAGACAAACAGTTTAACATCTCTGTTGTGTCAAAATGCAAATAACCTTCTATTATAAACAAAATATTTGTACAAATATATCAATAGGAATAAAATAAGTTTCAAATTCTGAAAGTTTATTAAATATACTTCATTTACATATAAGGTTTATTATTCTACCATGTACAATTCCCACGTTATTAAGAATTAAAGTGAAGTTAGATTTTTTTTTATAATGCAACACCACGGCTCCCTTTACACATTTTTCATGGAACCAGTTACTAGAATAAATGGAGGAATTACTGTATAAAAGATAAAATTATGAAAATATTGATATAAAAATAATTTAAATTTTTACTAAACCAAATTATTTATATACCAAATACCAGATTTAAATTTATGAATATTTTGTTTGAGTGGTTTTCTTTTTTGTTTTTAATTTTTACATTTTTTGTTATAACAATCAAAAATATGTAAATTTTTTTGTCTGAAAATTATTATTATTATTATTTATTAAATATTATTTATATATTTATTTTTTATTTAATAAATATTAAATAAGAAATAAATAAATAAACATCATAAATATGCAAACATACTCAAAAAATCATTAAAGACAGCATCATAATTGTTAAATTTAGTCTAGTTTTATCATCACACGTTAAATCCACGGCTTTCAAAAAGCACTTTACATATCTAAAATTACATAATGAAACTTATAATCAAACTATCTGGAAACATTTCACTTATTGACACAACATCAAAATCAGTTCTCCGAATCATCCCGCAATTAGAACGTCTATAATCATTTAAAATTTTTGTCCGTCGACCGGTAGTAGTTCNGAATATTAATAAGTGAGAGTGTTAAGTAGTACATGAACTTATAAAATACTTATTATCTTTATATTAAGAAGAGATTTTAAGAGCTGTTGGTGGAAGGTACAAATTTCGTGATCTGTGTAGGGAAGTAGTAAATCAGATAACTCGAATTAGTTGGACAGAAGCCAGTCTCCTCCTCTGACAAATTACTCAAACACTGTAATTTCTAGATGAGAGATTGTGATGCTTTATTACTGGTAATCTTTTTATCTTCAGCATAGAACATACGTGCCACACATTAAATTGCAATCTTCAATAGATAATGAATAAATAATATCAGTTGTAATACATGAAAGTTTGGTGTTGAAGCACTCACATTCCGAATCTTTTTCTAAATAATTTCCTTTAGTTTTTTTTTAATGCTTTATATATTTAAAGGCCTTTATTATGTATAGGGTGGCCCAAAAGTCGGTTAATTAAATAAACTTTTAAATAAATAATGGTTAGGAACAGCTGTAAATATCTCAGGATCCCTTTCCGGGTTCCCAGAGCGGTGAGTTGCCACGTTAATCACTCGACCATCCGGCCACTATTTTAGAGTTTCTATTGGCATTTCATTGTTAAAAAGTATTTTCAATTAAAATTTTTCGATAAGAAAAGCTAGACTGTAAGCAACCATATCTCTATATTTATATCATAAATTAATTAAAAATTGATGGAATTATGAAGCTTTAAGTTCGTTCATCTCATTCAATTGCTGTTACATATTAATTCTGATTATGTATGGCTTACAACTAATGAATTTGTATTCATTGTTTTAACTTGGACGATTTTATTATGATTACTTTGTAGTAATTAATATAGAAACTTAGCAATTAAAAGGAATAACTTAGCTTTACGTGGAAATAATTAATAAATAGGATCCATGTATTATATATATTGCATGGTTTGGATTTCTGGCACTTGTTACTTCATTAATTATGAGCACAATTTGAGGGAGAGAGGGAGTCGAGGCATTGTTTATGTGGACTTTATTTTAGTGTTATTAATGGCGTATCTATTTGTTCTTATAAGCCTACTTACTAGTCACGTGAGTAAACTGTCAGAATATATTTGCAGAACTTCCTAGTTATTTCTTCGATGTCAGGTCCATGAAATAAACATAATTAAAGGGTATTGACGTATTTACTAAAAGTACGTCATTATACACAACAGAGGAAGGGGATCAAAAGTGGCTTAAAAATTGTACATGTAATGAATATATATATATATAAATTATTAATTAAGAAAAGATTTTTGAAAAATTTTTTAAGTTATGGCAACTCAACACTTGAGCGATCTGCCTAAGGGAAATGCCTTCCGGGAGGTCTTTTTAATGGAAAATGGCCTCTATTTAGGCGTTACAGACGTGGAGAAAACCCGGAAAACTCCACGTAGCCAGCCCGTCCGAGTGAGGAGCGAATCCACGTTCTACTGTTTGTTTCGGCCCACTAGTGACCAAGCGGTTACGTTCTCTGAACACTGGAAGTTTCAGAGAAGTCGGTCGTGGGTTCGCGCCAGGCTGGACACGTGCAGTTTTCCGAGTTTTCTCCACGTTTGTAATTCACGAGTAGGGGCTAGTTACCCTTAAAAAACCTCCCGGAACGCATTATTTCCCGCGTAACGACCATCATAAACGCATACAACTACTATTACATGACAATTACGTCACACATTACAATGGGGCGCTATAGCCTATAAGCTCATGCTCAACTAGTCGATAGAAGACGAAATAATGATACAGTATTCGCCGAAACGTCAAAGATATCATCTTAGCACTCTGTGAAACTGGGATCGAATTCGGAAGAACAATACCTGGAAATTTTTCGTAAGCGATCCGTCCCACGCCACCTGATTTCTCCGGTTGTGAGCCTGGTCTAACCTACAGATGGGCATGAAAAGTAATTCCTTACTAAAACGAAGGCAACCAAAAATGGCACTTTGCTCTTCAAAAAGTACAGATTATTCTTGATATATTATTGCTAAAAACAATAGTTACTATGGAACTATGTTTCGGGATTATTTGTATCCGTTCCTTCGTAACAGTGGCGTAGCGTAGTGGGGACGGCAAAATTTCACAATAAATAATAATAATATCTTGTAAAAATTTGAACCATTTCATTTCATATTTTTGTCGCACCTACGATTCGGACCGATTGAAATGAACACGGATTTTTTCATTACTTATTCTGTGACGAAACTGAATTTTAGTCTTTTAAATTGAGATACCTAAGGGAGCGGCGAAATTTTCCTTCGCCTCGGGCGGTTGACACCCACGCTACGCCACTGAGCTGTGCTTATATTTGTTGATGTCATCCTGTTTTCGTCCATCATATCTGAAATTTTCCTTCCTCTTCCGTTTTTCTGAGGATTAAACCATATGGATGACTTTGCTTTAATGTCGCCATTATAATTATATTCTGGCTATTCAGGTTTCTTATAATATCTTCCAGTTTTCTAACACAAGTTTTGTCATCTTCCGCTAGGGAAAGATAGATTAAGTAAATTTATGGGTCTTGGTATATTATAGTGGTAGCGAATTTCTTATTTGAGAGTTGTGAGATCATTGCTGATTCTAATTTTTCGTTTCGGACAATTACGCTACACTTTAGCCAAGTGGCGTAGCGTGGATGTCAGCCGCCCGGGGCGGAGAAAAATTTTGTCCCCCCTTATTTAGGTATCTCAATTTAAAACACTAAAATTCAGTTTTGTCACAAAAAAAGCAATGAAAAATTCCGTGCTAGTGCAGCGACCTGTTTAAAATAGCACTATTGGATATTGGTGGTGTATATTAATACGAATAAATCGTACAAGGAAAAAAAAAAGGCCAGGATATCCTCGGATGAAATTAATAGTTCACCCGGAAGGTGAGCCGATTCCCGACGGGTCGCCTATCGTCCCGACTGTCCGGACGATAGGCGTGACGCAAATATAGATTAGAATGGTTCAAATTTATACAAGATATTATTATTATTTATTGTAAAATTTTGCCGCCCCCTAAAAGGTAATTTTGCCGCCCCTGCCGACCCCACAACGCTACGCCACTGGCACAGCTCCCACTTTCTACACTGCAACAGCAGAGGGTTGGGACAACGTAGTCCTAGTCACTGAAGACCTAGATCACAGAATAGAAAATTGTGAGACTACCTTCAGGGAGCGATCACAGGTACTGTACCTTATAACGGAAATAAATAATTTTTAAATAAGCGAATACACCAATGGGAGGAAAATAAGCAGACTGACGAACCGGGACCTATTTAGAGAGATGTTTGCTAGGAAATGGAGAGAGTATGGACTTCCGAAAACTTACTACAAACTCAGACATTGATCAGTATGTAACACGTATAACTGAAGCAATGCAAGCGACCAAAATAAAAAAAATACCATTCGAAAGAAAACGCCTTGGTTGACAAACGAACTAGAGAAAGCAGGTTCGGAAACTTAGAAGGAAAATGACCAGAAACACCGTCGAAGAAAGAGAACGGGTAAAAGAAGACTACAAGCAGGCTCTTAAAAATTCAAAAAATAAATAAATAAGTCAAGGTCTGAGGCATGGAAAAAATTTTGTGGGGAAAATCACAAGAAAAACCCATGGTATTCTAAAATAGAAAGAAAACACACATGCCAGACCTCACGAACAAAGCCAGAACAATCTCGACATCATCCAGAACATAGAAAAAATTTACAATTCCATTTCCCGAGAGACAACCCCGATTCAGACATTGAAATGCACAAGTTAATCAAAACTGAGCATGGCAGGTGTAAAACTCACAACAATGACACCCCATTCTCCTTTAAAGGAGGTCCAAAAGGTGATTTGTACTCTTAAAAATGGGAAATTACCGGGACTAGACAGCATTACAGCAGGAATGGTGAAAGCCGCATTTAACGAGGTATATAGCAATAGCCTTTGTTTATCTATTTAATGAATGTTTGAGAAAGGGGGAGAGTAAAAATGAAAAAATTTTGCTTTTCTGTAATAAGATTTACGTTTTTTTTTTTTAGTTCTTTAATTTAACGATTACAATTAATGTTAGTCCATAGCAGTTCTTTAGCTATAAATATGCTATCTTTTTGACAATGAGATAAATTTAGGCAAATCCCTCAAATTTACGTTTTATTTTATTTAGTACCTAAGTAAGTGAAACATTATTCATCGCGAATAGCCATAGTATTTTTCCATTTTTTTTCTAATTCTATTTTTTGAGGATTTTCTCGCTCGCGGATCTGTTTAATGAGATTTTATGGTTTCCTTTTGATAATGCATTCTGATGGCTAATATCGTGGCATTATGTTTCATTGTGAATATTTTTAGCAATTAGGGCACAGGTTGAAATACAGTGTAATTATCTCTATAATATATTGTGACAATGTGCAAAGCGACCCCTGCACTTCCTCACCATGGACCTAAGGGTCAGCACCACTTGTTGATGCCACGTCAGGATTGTGACACCACTATGTCTTTAAGGTCAGACACAGAAACCTTGATGGACGCTAATTTCGTTTTGCGCGAGCGGTCACATTTGTAGGCGGTTGAATTCGGGATGGAGACAGCGCGCCCAAAAGAAGTGCAGACTACAACTGAATTACTAAAGAATAATACCCGGTTATATATATATATAACTATTTGTACATATAATCCAAGACGGAAGCGAACACTTAAAGTCGACCAACTTTCGATGACGGACGAACTCCCAGTCGTCATCGATCCCACTCTTTTATTCTGGGGTCCTCCCCTTCACTGTTCACTCTCTTTTTTGGTAAATTGTAAGTCCATGTCCAATAGCGATTTTTTTCGTTAGTTTCCGGTGACACACCCAGATGTGTCACCTCTGGACATGGAAGCAAGTCCGTCGGAAAAGATATAATCATATCGTTTTTTGATTTTTTTTTTCTTTTACGAAAAATTTTATTCAAAAATTTTTCGTTAAGTCTGGGCTCTCATAATCATGTTCCTTGGCCTATTATAGTCATTTAAAACGACTCCTGACAACAGCATAGTGCAGTCTGTAAACTCGAGAAACACTGCCTAATGTTTTCGTTGCTACTTCGGCGACAATAGACGCCACATATTGTTCTATGAACTAAGTGAAGTCCTCGGATAATGCCGAAGTATCTGTCCGAGTGTCGGAAATTAGAAATGAAGAAAGGCAGGCCGGGATGAAAAGTCGCGTCTAGTTCATTGAGCAGTAGCCAGGTGAAAGGTCACTTGGCTACGGCGCTTTCCTCTGGCATAGCATCGCTCGAGGTCTGCCATTTCCTTAATTCTTTGAAATTATCCATTTGTCCAGTGCTTCCTGTGGGTGACGATAAACACAAGGGATGAACATGATACCGTGATGCATCGCGGCAGTCACCATATTGGATCCATTTCTCCAATACGATAGTATGTATACGGTGTTTGTAGAGAGAATTTGGTTCGGGTTTTTCGATTCCAATTAGTCAGATTTCTTGTTTATTTTTGTTTTAAGTGGTTTGATGTTAGATGCCGAATTGTAAAATTTCGTCAGCAAAAAGGCGTAAGATTCTTTCGTTTATCTCGCTGACAAAGCCGAAAGAGCTAAATGGCTTCAATATTACAGAAGAGCTTAGTGTAAAATCAGTGAATTCGAAGCTGTATTATGTTACTGGATAAATAATGTGTAAAATATAAATTTACGAAGTGTATGCAATAACTTTTGCAATATAATGTAATTGAATCTTTTAGATACATTTTGAGGAGAGACAATTTGAAGTTATAAGAACAACAGCAGAAAGTAATGTAGTTGGTATACAAATATAAATGTGTAAATTATTGTAAATGTCATAAATAAATGTCGATATGTCATCTCTTTGTTTTAAATTATATTTCTATTTATTATAATTGGTAAATTTTAAATTTGTGGATAAAACTTCCATTAACAGTAATGTTCGTCTTAAATTGATAATAACATTACTGTTCATGGAAACACTGATGATATATTTGTTTTTCTGTAAAATCTAGCCATGTACTATATGTTTACATGTATGTACTACATGTATGTTTAAAATCTTCACTAAAAAAAAAATAAAAACTGTATCTGGTATCTTTATACTTGAATCTGTTAATTTTCACTAAAAAAAGTTTTAAGTTTTGAATATCTAAATAAAATCTATCCTTTTACTGCAATGGCTATCATTCACTTTTTAGTTTAGAAATCGAATGAAGTACAGTACCTCCGTACTGTATTCTGTAAGTTTTGATCAAAGAAATTTCGGCTTTTCAATGGTTTAATAATGTGTGTAATGATTTAAAAGTTAATAAGTAATGCTTTATAAATGATAGAGTAACCAGATTTATTAGAATTGTATAATAATAAATCTTTATCATAAATTATTGAAGAAATACTACCTTGAAGAATTTTTGTCCCGAAGTGACATTTTATTGTTTAATAATGTACTCAACGTTCTTATTCAAAATTAGTACATTAAGAATAAACACCATCTGCCTACACTAGGACATTAAATCTAAAAAAGCAATGTTTATGTAACATATTAAACAGACTAACAGAAACAGTAGTATAACAGATTTATTAAACAGAATAAATGTTATCATATGTTGTTTGTGGACTAAAAACACTTTAAAATTTAAAATAAAATGTAGAAATTGAAAATAAAACTTTCAGTCATTTAAATTAATATTTCATAATAATTGAGAGTATTGTAACAGTACAAATTGCATAGTCTAATGAATAATTGTTGTTTAATAATCATTTTATTATAAAATAACCAATAAATATAGTTGAAGTTGATATTTCTACTTGTTGGTATTGTCTACTGTTTAATAAATATTTATAAATATACTTATTTAATTTATTGCATCTATATAACATGAAATCTTTACAATGACCTTGGAACTAAGGACCCAATATGGCGGCTCCTTAGGAATATTCTTGTCCTGATTTTGATTTTAAACTGTGTGTATGTGTGGCGCCATCTCTTATTATAATTTATAACTAAAAGCTTTCTACACTGTAAATTATTATAAAATGACAAAAATATTGATTTTGAGGGTAGAAATGGGTTTTAACACATAATTATTACATATTTTTATGAATCCTTCTATCATCAGATTGCTATTTAGTTTTGTTTTAGTTATTCATTTGAATATTATCTTATATTTTTATCCTATTAGGCTCTCATTTAATAAAAGAGCTGTTCAGAAAAAGTGATAAGCCCAAATGAAAATTTTAAGATGCAAGGAAAATAAGATTGAAATTAAGTTATAAATCTGTTCTGTACTCAGTGTATTTAAGTGTCATTACTCCAGAATTATACTGACAATTAAAACAGGAAATAAGAATAACATCTTTATTAGAAAAATAAACATAAAAATATACTTTGGGCATACCATTTTGTTATACCAACAGCTCAAATATATACATAATATGACTGTAAATGTATTTCTAACAGAAATTTTTCGTCAAATAACTTGTTGATTTCTAATATCTAATTATAGTAAAATATATGATCTAAAACAGTGTTTCTCAACGGGGGCGATATCGCCCCCATGTGGGCGATTTTCCATGTTGAGGGGGCGTTAGTGACGATTTATATTTTGGGGGAAAAACTATTTTCTGGGCGATATAGTAAAACATTATATTAAGAATAATTAGATATTTTATTCGTTATATCGTACAATAATTAAACAAATAACATTATACTAGTCACTAGTCTATTCAATGCAGTACGAATTTGGCATTAGCCTTGGTCCTCGGCCTCGGAATTTTGAAGTGAAGGGGGCGATACTACGTTGAAGGGGGCGATGGTTCGTTACAGGTTGAGAAACACTGATCTAAAATATTTATTTAATTGACAAATATATTTTTTATAGACAAATAACATTATGAAGGTATTGACAGATAGAACGTCCTTATATGTATTTGAATGAATAGTACATATTACACAGTGGCGCATTATCCTACGGGCAAAAAGGTCAATTGCTGGGGCACTCACCATCAGCAGGAGTCCCAAATCAATTTTTTATAAGAAAAAAATTTCTCCGAAAAAAACGTCGAAAGTCAACACTGTCAACAATTTGAATATGGGATCCCAAATTCAAATTCACGTGTCCCATGAAGCTATAATTCAAAACTGATATTACAACAGTGTGTGAATGCAGATTCGGATGTAAATCATGGTAAGTCATTTATATCTCTATTATATTATATTCAATTAATTGTATTCAATATAATTATTTTTATTATACTGAATACAATTATATACTAGTAACACTACTAGCTATTGACACGCTAACAATACTATTACAATAAAATCGTGTATTAATACTAGTTAATAGTACATTGAGGGTGTTATAACGGCAGCATTATATATATTACTGTAATGCAGTAATACTACTAGCAGGTTAAAAATACTATTATAATAACAAAACATACAGTGAAGGTGGGATTAAGCATAATTAAATTCAATCAATTATGCCTTCTAGGTTAATTAATCTTGAATTATAATGGTTCAATAATATTATTAGAATTCAAATTGTGACATTATGAAAATTTCAATTGTTTCATTATAGTGTTGTATGAACAATTTCGAAAAATCAAGGATTAAATAACGAGAAAGAAATTTAAAAAGTAAGCGAAAAATAACGGATTTTACAACAATAATAGAGTTAAAACGGTTTCTAAAATCTGATTGGTTGATAGAATTTCAAAATCTCTCTGATGTCCAATTATATTAACGTATTTATTATTATATATTATATTAACGTATACATATAAAGATTTTAAGCTGTATTTTAGTTATTAATTCAGACTAAAAAAATTGATAATGGAATTTTCTTTTTATTTAATTAATGTGTTTAAACAAATCTACTATATTTTATGCATTTTATAAGCTACTACAGTATATTTATTAATTCTTACAGCGTGTAAAGACTTAATAATTTTAAAATTATAGGTATTTATAATAATTAAAACTATAATTTTAAACAATTTTTAGCTTTTTCTGATCAAAATGTTGCGAAAGACGAGATCAGATATGAAAACCTTAGGGGAACGAGGCCCAGATTGAACTTCTGATTTGCACCTGAAATCACGTTACTTTAATTCAAACATTTTCTCCTCAAAGGTGTTCGATAGGCGACCGGCACGACTCTATTGTTAAAGGAAAAGTATAATGTATGGGGGCAAGCCACTAGTAATTTGAAATGGAAAGCATATATTTTAAATTAAATAAATTAAAAATATAATTAAAAATTGCAGCCCACCATTGTGACGCTGTCTCAATAAGTATTTGCTCGTTATTATAATTAGTTAAATGTATACAGCAATTTTAATATTGTTAAAAAAAATAATAATAAGCAGCAGGATCCGTGTTCGATTTTCAAAATTGTTATTCTTTGAAGTTTGTTTCTGAATTTTTTACTTTTCTTCAAGTATAACAATTTATCAGATTTTTCAGTAGAAAAATTCAAATTTATTCAACAAGAATATTTATTTAAAAATTTTCAAAATATATCTCTTAATTAAGAAACGTATTATTTACATAAAATTTTTAAAAATAATATTCTTTATTTGCTATTGAGATTTATTTAAATCTCAATGGCAAATAAACGATTTATCTTTATTTAAATTGACTTATTCAATATAAAAGTTTTTCAAGAGAATGATTTACCTTAAATATACATTTTGAAACTTTCTAAAAGTATGAACGAGGCGGCCCAAAAGAGAGTTAACCATTTGTAAAGGCTAAATTGCCTCGTTACTTATAGACTTGTAAACAATAAACTCAATTTATGTACACAAATTAAAACATGGTTAACTTATTTTTGACACACTATTTACATATGTAAGTAAATACGTTGCTTTGAAAGTTGCAGTCAAACTTAATCAATTGATTTTCAAATCGCTAACGTGCGGAAACTACTTATCGATTTTCGTTGCAAGTTGATTTGAAATTTAGTTTAACAATAATAGTGTAAACAGAAGACATTCATAGAAAAATTTTTGTATATTAAATCGTAATAAAACATATGACAAAAGCCTTATTCTACAGCTACAGAAGCTAATTTAAGTAAAAATAAATTTAATAATACCACTTTGAAATTAAAATAAAATATTTAAAAGTCTAAATAATCATTTAATTTTATCTCAATAATAACATCAATACATTTATTATTATCATTATTATTATTATAGCAGCCATTATTATATTATTAAAACCCACATTATAATATTTAATAAAAATGTTATTATCTTATTTCTACTTAAAGAAACTTAAAGTGTTTAAGAAAAACAAAGAAAAATATAAACATTTTTATAATAAGCATCACATTATACCATTTAAATTAAATTATTTAAAAATAAACGATCCATGATGGACAATGAAGTGCTTGTAGTTTGCACTTCTCTTGGTTTTTGTGAATTTTTAATCACAAAAAAATAATTTTTTTTTGGAATATTAATAAGTGAGAGTGTTAAGTAGTACATGAACTTATAAAATACTTATTATCTTTATATTAAGAAGAGATTTTAAGAGCTGTTGGTGGAAGGTACAAATTTCGTGATCTGTGTAGGGAAGTAGTAAATCAGATAACTCGAATTAGTTGGACAGAAGCCAGTCTCCTCCTCTGACAAATTACTCAAACACTGTAATTTCTAGATGAGAGATTGTGATGCTTTATTACTGGTAATCTTTTTATCTTCAGCATAGAACATACGTGCCACACATTAAATTGCAATCTTCAATAGATAATGAATAAATAATATCAGTTGTAATACATGAAAGTTTGGTGTTGAAGCACTCACATTCCGAGTCTTTTTCTAAATAATTTCCTTTAGTTTTTTTTTAATGCTTTATATATTTAAAGGCCTTTATTATGTATAGGGTGGCCCAAAAGTCGGTTAATTAAATAAACTTTTAAATAAATAATGGTTAGGAACAGCTGTAAATATCTCAGGATCCCTTTCCGGGTTCCCAGAGCGGTGAGTTGCCACGTTAATCACTCGACCATCCGGCCACTATTTTAGAGTTTCTATTGGCATTTCATTGTTAAAAAGTATTTTCAATTAAAATTTTTCGATAAGAAAAGCTAGACTGTAAGCAACCATATCTCTATATTTATATCATAAATTAATTAAAAATTGATGGAATTATGAAGCTTTAAGTTCGTTCATCTCATTCAATTGCTGTTACATATTAATTCTGATTATGTATGGCTTACAACTAATGAATTTGTATTCATTGTTTTAACTTGGACGATTTTATTATGATTACTTTGTAGTAATTAATATAGAAACTTAGCAATTAAAAGGAATAACTTAGCTTTACGTGGAAATAATTAATAAATAGGATCCATGTATTATATATATTGCATGGTTTGGATTTCTGGCACTTGTTACTTCATTAATTATGAGCACAATTTGAGGGAGAGAGGGAGTCGAGGCATTGTTTATGTGGACTTTATTTTAGTGTTATTAATGGCGTATCTATTTGTTCTTATAAGCCTACTTACTAGTCACGTGAGTAAACTGTCAGAATATATTTGCAGAACTTCCTAGTTATTTCTTCGATGTCAGGTCCATGAAATAAACATAATTAAAGGGTATTGACGTATTTACTAAAAGTACGTCATTATACACAACAGAGGAAGGGGATCAAAAGTGGCTTAAAAATTGTACATGTAATGAATGGCCGGTCCCTACAGACTGGCTGTTTGCTATTGTCCAAGAAAATCACAAGAAATAATGACAATCACATCTGTATTACTGTTTAATTAAAAGTACGATATGTTACTCTTAACATAATGGAACAAGTAAATAAGAGACTCAAAGATTTGCTTCTTTAAGATAAACTTGAAATTTTAGAATGATGGCTTAATCGCCTGTCTATAGTCCAAATTATTTAATTAATTAATTAGCTTATAGTAATCCGATAAGAATTCCTTTGTAACGTTTGATTAGTAATATTTATCGAATTGTTGGTAAGTGTATAATTATCTTTCACCACGTAATTTTATCACTCGATCATTGTTGTCGGGCATAAGCTAATCTCAAAAATGATTACAATAAGCGGAATCTACTGTATTCAGAT
>NW_019384875.1:35066-45239 GCF_000671375.1 Centruroides sculpturatus
CCCCCTATAACACTGTTGATTATTCCGTTTTATATGAATTCCATGTTGTACGAGTCACTTAGATTTTACAAATACGTGTGCTAGGCTGTGAATGGCTCACGTATTTGTAAAATCTAAGTGACTCGTACAACATGGAATTCATATAAAACAGAATAATCAACAGTGTTATAGGGGGGTTGACTGTATAACAGCCAGGAAAGTAAAAATATACTCATGTAGAGAATAAAGTATCTTAATATTGTTTATTAAATAAATTTGTTTTTTATTAAAGAAAATAAACTCGTAGATCATCAAAAAACTTTTAAATCTTAATATTTTTCTTTAAAACTTATTCGTGTGACATAGCAGCCTACTTTGACATTCACGTTCTTCATTACCCAATCCATATATAAAAATTTTGACATGTACATTAACGTAAAATCTTTTACATTTTGGCTTCATAAACGTGGGAAATCTTTAAAAAGTTTTATTATAAATTAGAAATAAATATTTAATTTTATAGATTTTAAACTCAGAATATACTATTTTAAGAAAGGAGGCTGTAAAATATCCCGTCAATTTACTGGAATGTCGTCTCAATGCTTCCAAGCTAAATCGTGTAACTGTAATAAATTTTACTACTATAGTTATATAATTTAATTAAAATAAAATATATAAATTAACTTTTTTATTTATATATATATATGTATAAACGTGACTGCTTGTAATATATAAGAGCCAACTTCAAAGGTATTTTTGAATGTCACATAAAATATATATAAATTATGCGAATAGTTTTATAAATGACAAGATTGAGAAGTTGGTGAAAAAGAATTTATATATATAAAATGGCTATGAAATTCTTTCAGAAATTTGATATTTTTTTTGCTATAAAAATATTCTAAAATTTGCATAAGCTCAGCTGTAATATCGGGAGAATATTTTCAATACTTTTTGATGTATATATTCAAAAATACACGCGTGTAATTCCAGTAATGTTGCTGCATTAGAATATAAGATATAATTATTCAAATGAGGATAATTTATCTTGTATTTTAAAATAGTTAATAAGCTGGAGTGATGCTGGAAAATTCAATTTCTTGTGGAAAAATGTAAAATTTTCTCGATTATTATTTAAATTTACACTGTCAAATTGTCTTAAAGTGACCTAAATAATGGTTAAATATATTATATAATTGTTATTATTTCGATAAAAAACGAACCTGCCATAACAGCCACCTCTAAGCACAGTCCAGTTTTCAGGAATATATATATATATATTTATTTATTTAATTAAACTGAGCACATACAAAATAATCCGCTAACAAAGACCATCATCGGTCGTCTTTCAAAAGTTTGGCTGTATTTAAAATTTAATAATTGGTATTGAAGAACTTTGTCCAGATAAGTCAATATCTCATTATAATGTTTTAATTAATTAAATTTTCAATTAAATGTTGATAAATATTGAATGGGCGAGAGTCTGGCATGCTTGGACAATATCCAGAAGAGNACTTTTCTTCAAGTATAACAATTTATCAGATTTTTCAGTAGAAAAATTCAAATTTATTCAACAAGAATATTTATTTAAAAATTTTCAAAATATATCTCTTAATTAAGAAACGTATTATTTACATAAAATTTTTAAAAATAATATTCTTTATTTGCTATTGAGATTTATTTAAATCTCAATGGCAAATAAACGATTTATCTTTATTTAAATTGACTTATTCAATATAAAAGTTTTTCAAGAGAATGATTTACCTTAAATATACATTTTGAAACTTTCTAAAAGTATGAACGAGGCGGCCCAAAAGAGAGTTAACCATTTGTAAAGGCTAAATTGCCTCGTTACTTATAGACTTGTAAACAATAAACTCAATTTATGTACACAAATTAAAACATGGTTAACTTATTTTTGACACACTATTTACATATGTAAGTAAATACGTTGCTTTGAAAGTTGCAGTCAAACTTAATCAATTGATTTTCAAATCGCTAACGTGCGGAAACTACTTATCGATTTTCGTTGCAAGTTGATTTGAAATTTAGTTTAACAATAATAGTGTAAACAGAAGACATTCATAGAAAAATTTTTGTATATTAAATCGTAATAAAACATATGACAAAAGCCTTATTCTACAGCTACAGAAGCTAATTTAAGTAAAAATAAATTTAATAATACCACTTTGAAATTAAAATAAAATATTTAAAAGTCTAAATAATCATTTAATTTTATCTCAATAATAACATCAATACATTTATTATTATCATTATTATTATTATAGCAGCCATTATTATATTATTAAAACCCACATTATAATATTTAATAAAAATGTTATTATCTTATTTCTACTTAAAGAAACTTAAAGTGTTTAAGAAAAACAAAGAAAAATATAAACATTTTTATAATAAGCATCACATTATACCATTTAAATTAAATTATTTAAAAATAAACGATCCATGATGGACAATGAAGTGCTTGTAGTTTGCACTTCTCTTGGTTTTTGTGAATTTTTAATCACAAAAAAATAAATTTTTTTTGGAATATTAATAAGTGAGAGTGTTAAGTAGTACATGAACTTATAAAATACTTATTATCTTTATATTAAGAAGAGATTTTAAGAGCTGTTGGTGGAAGGTACAAATTTCGTGATCTGTGTAGGGAAGTAGTAAATCAGATAACTCGAATTAGTTGGACAGAAGCCAGTCTCCTCCTCTGACAAATTACTCAAACACTGTAATTTCTAGATGAGAGATTGTGATGCTTTATTACTGGTAATCTTTTTATCTTCAGCATAGAACATACGTGCCACACATTAAATTGCAATCTTCAATAGATAATGAATAAATAATATCAGTTGTAATACATGAAAGTTTGGTGTTGAAGCACTCACATTCCGAATCTTTTTCTAAATAATTTCCTTTAGTTTTTTTTTAATGCTTTATATATTTAAAGGCCTTTATTATGTATAGGGTGGCCCAAAAGTCGGTTAATTAAATAAACTTTTAAATAAATAATGGTTAGGAACAGCTGTAAATATCTCAGGATCCCTTTCCGGGTTCCCAGAGCGGTGAGTTGCCACGTTAATCACTCGACCATCCGGCCACTATTTTAGAGTTTCTATTGGCATTTCATTGTTAAAAAGTATTTTCAATTAAAATTTTTCGATAAGAAAAGCTAGACTGTAAGCAACCATATCTCTATATTTATATCATAAATTAATTAAAAATTGATGGAATTATGAAGCTTTAAGTTCGTTCATCTCATTCAATTGCTGTTACATATTAATTCTGATTATGTATGGCTTACAACTAATGAATTTGTATTCATTGTTTTAATTTGGGCGATTTTATTATGATTACTTTGTAGTAATTAATATAGAAACTTAGCAATTAAAAGGAATAACTTAGCTTTACGTGGAAATAATTAATAAATAGGATCCATGTATTATATATATTGCATGGTTTGGATTTCTGGCACTTGTTACTTCATTAATTATGAGCACAATTTGAGGGAGAGAGGGAGTCGAGGCATTGTTTATGTGGACTTTATTTTAGTGTTATTAATGGCGTATCTATTTGTTCTTATAAGCCTACTTACTAGTCACGTGAGTAAACTGTCAGAATATATTTGCAGAACTTCCTAGTTATTTCTTCGATGTCAGGTCCATGAAATAAACATAATTAAAGGGTATTGACGTATTTACTAAAAGTACGTCATTATACACAACAGAGGAAGGGGATCAAAAGTGGCTTAAAAATTGTACATGTAATGAATGGCCGGTCCCTACAGACTGGCTGTTTGCTATTGTCCAAGATAATCACAAGAAATAATGACAATCACATCTGTATTACTGTTTAATTAAAAGTACGATATGTTACTCTTAACATAATGGAACAAGTAAATAAGAGACTCAAAGATTTGCTTCTTTAAGATAAACTTGAAATTTTAGAATGATGGCTTAATCGCCTGTCTATAGTCCAAATTATTTAATTAATTAATTAGCTTATAGTAATCCGATAAGAATTCCTTTGTAACGTTTGATTAGTAATATTTATCGAATTGTTGGTAAGTGTATAATTATCTTTCACCACGTAATTTTATCACTCGATCATTGTTGTCGGGCATAAGCTAATCTCAAAAATGATTACAATAAGCGGAATCTACTGTATTCAGATGTAAAATAAACGGTATTGATTTTCCAATGTGAAACACTAATACATTAAAACTATACGAATTATTATTTTATGTCCATTACCAACAAGATTGGTAATGGACTATCGGGTTGTCTATTCAAACCCATCGAGAGAAGGACCCGGACTTTTTGATTCACACTAATCATTTTGAATGGTTTCGAAGCACTTCGATCAACAAATCCCATTAAAATCTAACAAACACAAACGTCCAGTTCTGAAGCAACTGGAGTTAGAAATTACACTTAAACACTGTGAGGAATTAAGATGTCAAGGCAAAATATTTAAATTTAATTACAATTAAACAAAGTATAAATTAAATAATAAATGATTTAATACATGAATAATATTCAAATTATTTATTAATTTTTTTCTAAATTAATAAGTTGTTACTTTATTGAATAGTGGATTTTTGATGGGGGAGTTATTGGTGTTGGTGTGTTTTCATTTCGGAAAGGTTGTATTGTGCAATATACAAGAATATTTTTAATGATCTTTTAAAGTTTAATTGCTAATTAACATTTATTTGACTCTAAATTTAAATAAGAAGATATTTAAATTTAAGCCAAATTCGAGCCAAGACCTTTGTCAAGATCATCACAAAGACACTCGTGCCTACTGACATGCAAAGAAGATAGGAAGACCCCGTAAAGACTTTTTTGAAGTGGATAAGGAGGGGTTGATTTTAGTATCACAGAGAATTATAAACCCTAAAGGTGGTGAAGATAATTTATAGGATTCGATGATATAGGATTATTTCATTTCTTCACGAGAAATGGAGACGGAGCTAGAGGGTAATTATACTTTAAAATTATTATAGTACATGAAATAAAGAGGGTTAAGAGAGTTCATTTAAATAAAACACAATTAGAGTTAAATCCTAGTAATAATGGTGTTATCAGAGTTGGTAACATTAGAGGAAGGAATTGGTAATTTGTCTGCAAGTGATAATCGAAGTGTGACACAAAAGGGTTTATTATGATAATAATTCACTAGATAATTATTATAACTTGATTTATTTGTTCAATACTTATCGATACAAAAGTTTAACGCGTGTTAATAAATAGCGCTTTAAAGAGGGGGAAACTTTATCTGGTATACAATTACATTGGATTATTCGGAAATAAGTATAACTCTAAAGGATATATGACTAATTTTAAATGGAATAAAAAAGAATCAGTGAAAAATATAAAATGAAATGCTTGAAAGCTTTTTATTGATAAAATTACAAGTTTTGCATCATACTTAAAGGAGCTTTTCAAAGATTTCTTGCATTTTTACATTTCGGCATGCCTATGAACGGTGTCTGTCTGAACACGAGAAGATGATTGTTGATGAGTGCAACGATATTCATAACACTGGCAAGTAATTCCTCGTGTCCTACGTTCGTCATGTAAACAATGTCTTTAATCTATACCCAAATACAAAACCTAAGAAGTCAGATCAAATGATCTCATAGTGATATGTTTTAAGAAAAAAAAACAATTCGAAAACTTAAGTTACATGATTATATGAGATTTTTTACTCAAAATGTCGTCAGGGATTAGATACTTAAATGTCAACAAATATTTATGAATCACCGTGCACAAACCTATTATAGCCCACCAGTGACGGAGTGATAAAAATCACTGCACACTAGTAATTACTGGTAGTGGGTTCTCGCCTCACTACAACATGACTGACGAAATAGTTTTTTGGGTTTTCTTTAAGTGACTACACGTACTGTACCTGTAAATAGCCCAGTTTTCCATTGAAATTCCTCTGGAGGCACTCTTTTGGCAGTTCGCCCACGTGTTGCATTACCTTATCCCATGAAACCGAATCCATTATTTTTTATGATAAAAATAATTTACGGAAGCTTTGCTACTTCACAATGCTTTCTAACATTAACTGATTTTGAGGAATTAAACATTAATTACACTTTTCCATGTTTGGTGCAAGCTCATCTCATCGCACACCGTAAGAACGAAACCATGTCTAACGTAATGCAAAACATAAAATATTAAGATGCCATAGTGGAGGAATGACTACAACAAGAGAAACTTTAAATATTTGTTTACTTGTAATGAAATTTAAAAAGATCTAGTTTTGAATATAACAATACACATATATTGTTTCAATATACTGTGTCTATATATATATATATATATAGTAAATTTAGTGTACCATTATAAGAATATTGTACGAAAATCGTACTGATTCTACAGTATATTACAAGTGTTTAATGCCTTTTAATATACATAAAAGACTTTTACAATGAAATTTGTTTTTCATTACCAATATAGCTGCCAAGTATGTTTTTGTTTTCATTGAGATTAATTAATGAAATAAAAAATTATTTATAAATATCTATTTTTTTTTAAATATAAATAATAATTTGCAACTAAGTTAATTATACTAAGGAAATTTTTTACTTGGTGTAAATTACGATTTAAAATTTTACAAAAATCAAAAGTTAATTTTACATAATCGATACTAGATGGCGCTAGATAGAAAATGATACAAAAAGTACAGAAAGAGGTAATTTTTTTCGCTTAATTTTGTGATATTGTGAGTAAATATGTGTATTACTTAATGTATTATTAAATTAATTTAATAATTATCATTATACTAAAAAATTGAAAGAATTTATAAAAAATATTTACAGTTAATTGTTAATATAGGCTACAGTAGATATTTTGTAAGGCTTCACTCTACCTACCGCTCTGGGGGATCCGGGATCGATCCGATTGAACAGATCCAGGAATTTTTTGTGGGTGGTCTGTTTCCGATACGTCGGGCTTCATCCCTCGTCCCCGGGTGCCTCCATTGTGGGCCTAGCCAGACCTATAATGGGCACGGGAAAAAGGCCTTCCTTAATGCCCATAAGGCGAAAAAACTAAAAGATATTTGGTAAAATATTTGGATGGAAGAGGCTGTAGAGAAAACAAACTGCCCATTGGTTTGACTACTAATGGGCAGTTTGTCCTGGGTATGTTTTTAACCCTTTTTGCCTTGCACGAAATAGAATATCAATTTCTGCGATAAATTTATTGAAAATCTTTGAACCATGGCAACTTATTTGGTGTATTCTTAAATCTCAGCAACGAGATTGGTGAAGAAATGGCCCCCTGCCAGGTTAAGATCAATAACCATCTCTTGGGTCCAACTTCTTTTTGAGGAAATGATATTTCTTATCTTTGTCATTTCTCTTTATTCATTTTTCTCTTATTCGGCACTAACGTGATTTCTGGAGTGTTGATTCTATTCTTTTACTTATCTTACGATGCAGGCAAAATCCTATTTATACAAAAGAGAATTGAAATATCAGTAAATTCTCCGAACAATTCGTAGGAACTATTAATTCTGTGTGTCGTTTCTATAAGAGAAATTTCGTTTTCTCCAGCTTGTTGGTTGTCATTCTATCTTTTATTTTAAATAACATTTTGGTCTATAATAGGATAAGGGTTTAGGTTAATGCCTTAGTAAATATAGTAAAGAGGAAACGGTTAAAGAAATTGATAAGAAGATTTGTGATGAAATTAACGTTCAGATGGAAGAGAGTCTTTACCTTTTCAATAGGATTCTATACAGTATACACGTTTTTTTTTCGGTTTTCAAATAAAATTCCAGTCTTTTAGGATATGTATTTAAAAATAGTGTTTTATATACAATTCTCAACCTAATTTTATAGAATAATGGAAATTTGAATTACGTCGGCTGTCTTCTCGTGACGTATAATTTTCTTATTTTACGTTTTTGGCTGTATAAATTCTGTATTTAATTGGCTAAACTTCCACTTTATGAAGATTTCGTGAAGACTCTGGCAGTAATGATCGAATTACAGGCTTTAGTTTAAGCTTCTTATTGATTACCATTGTTTACAATGACAGTTTTTCAATTGTATACAATTTTTTCGTATAAAAAATTGTTTGATAAAAAACCCCTTTAAAAGCGTAAATATTGGTGTATTGATCATATTCCTAACCAATGATACGTGCCTGTTCTTAATAGATCTTTAATCTCGAGAATTTGATATAAATTCTCTTGAGACTAAATGATAATAAAGGAAATTTGAGACTGATATGAATCACCTGGGCTCAGTTATCTCCTAAATTCGGAATAGTCGCATCGTTTATACAATTTTTAAAATTTTTAATGTTTATATATTAATAAATTATTCTTTCACACGGTTGACGAGTTTTATTTCTTAAAATTGCATAATAATTTAAGCAAAAGCAACTTCTAAAAGTTAAAAATCCAGCAATGAGTTGCGTAACTTTCCGGCCAAACTTTAAAATTGTGGTGGCGCCATCTGTTATTAGATTTTATTTTAAAAACTTTTATATTTTTAATTATTATAAATTGAAAAAAACGCTTAATTTTCAGGGTAGAGATGGGTTTTATAAAGAATTGTAAATGCTAATAACGAGAAAGATCGTCATTAAGTTCGATTCGACTCTACTCCAAATATGAACCCTTCTATCTTCCCTTCCCGTCGACCTTTAACAACCAAACTTTAAGAGCAATACACAATCTTTCCTGCAAAATTTCAGAGATTTTCGACCAAAAGTACAGGAGTTATTAAGCTTCAAAGATAGTGAACAAAATCGTGTTACCCCCATACACGCATTCATATATATATATATAAGACACACCCCGAATTTTTTTTTCATATCTCGACGTTTTGAGGTTCCCTTCGTCCAAAAATGTAAAAATTTTCTGGGTATTTTGATCCGTTGCCATACTTCTCCTCTATTATATAACACTGTTGATTATTTCGTTTTATATGAATTCCATGTTGTACGAGTCACTTAGATTTTACAAATACGTGTGCTAGGCTGTGAATGGCTCACGTATTTGTAAAATCTAAGTGACTCGTACAACATGGAATTCATATAAAACGGAATAATCAACAGTGTTATAGGAGGATCGACTGTAACAAATCGAAAGTATAGCTTTTAAGAGTAAAAATCATTTTACCTTTTCTAGAGCCGTTATATGCAAAATTTTTCTATATTTCTCTTCTTGATATTTTTCTCCAAACAAGATGTTTTCTCTGATAGTTGCGTTGAACACCCAAGCTTCTTGAGAAGCGTAAGCGATCTTTCCTTTCACGGACACTATACCGGAAGTAATTGGAATCTCTCCCAACAGGGACATTAGTAAAGACGTCTGACAAAATTAATATCATTTCGTTATTGGTACCGATATGTTTTGCATAAATAATATGACATTTTACATTAACATTTTAAAAGTATTTACGTATTTGTGTAAGAATATTATTTCAATTATTAATTGCTTTCTTTTAAATTGCAAGAAATGTAAAGAAATGATACAACATATTCTATGAATTCCTAACAGAAACTCTAACATCATATTCATGAATCTCTAAGATTTTACCTGCAAACAAACTTTTGTAGGATACATCAATTAAATCATAATGGATAATCTCCCATTAGGATTTAATTGATTATGTGTGCAGAATATTCTTGCGACAACGTTAGACGTCTGTTTATGAATAAATTTCTGAACTATGCCAAAAACTAATCTGTCGTAGATATAATCAAACGAAAAAATAATGATATCAATAAACAGACACTCAATAGTTAAACATACCAGTAGACCCAATCTAATCTCTATTTAAAACATGTCCGCTGAAATTTCAAAGTGATGATCAAGTATTATTCTACAGTTCTGTATTTCAAAACTTATTTATGCTAGTAAAAACGTACAGAGTTAATAAAAACAAATTGCAGACATTTCTAAAAAATAAATTGTTATAATGTTACACCATTAGAAATTATGCAATAAGAATAACTTTTATGTTATGAATGATTTTAGAAAATTTTCTAAGACGAAAGTGAAGTAATAAAAATTTCGGTGTTGATAATTTTAGATAAAACATTCATTTCTAAATTGAATATGTTAAGGACTTTAACATGAACGAAAACTTTAACACGTAAGTAGTATGCGTTTGATACATTCTGAAGTATAAAAATTAATTAGTATATAACT
>NW_019384875.1:45454-64649 GCF_000671375.1 Centruroides sculpturatus
ATTCCGTTTTATATGAATTCCATGTTGTACGAGTCACTTAGATTTTACAAATACGTGTGCTAGGCTGTGAATGGCTCACGTATTTGTAAAATCTAAGTGACTCGTACAACATGGAATTCATATAAAACAGAATAATCAACAGTGTTATAGGGGGGTTGACTGTATAACAGCCAGGAAAGTAAAAATATACTCATGTAGAGAATAAAGTATCTTAATATTGTTTATTAAATAAATTTGTTTTTTATTAAAGAAAATAAACTCGTAGATCATCAAAAAACTTTTAAATCTTAATATTTTTCTTTAAAACTTATTCGTGTGACATAGCAGCCTACTTTGACATTCACGTTCTTCATTACCCAATCCATATATAAAAATTTTGACATGTACATTAACGTAAAATCTTTTACATTTTGGCTTCATAAACGTGGGAAATCTTTAAAAAGTTTTATTATAAATTAGAAATAAATATTTAATTTTATAGATTTTAAACTCAGAATATACTATTTTAAGAAAGGAGGCTGTAAAATATCCCGTCAATTTACTGGAATGTCGTCTCAATGCTTCCAAGCTAAATCGTGTAACTGTAATAAATTTTACTACTATAGTTATATAATTTAATTAAAATAAAATATATAAATTAACTTTTTTATTTATATATATATATGTATAAACGTGACTGCTTGTAATATATAAGAGCCAACTTCAAAGGTATTTTTGAATGTCACATAAAATATATATAAATTATGCGAATAGTTTTATAAATGACAAGATTGAGAAGTTGGTGAAAAAGAATTTATATATATAAAATGGCTATGAAATTCTTTCAGAAATTTGATATTTTTTTTGCTATAAAAATATTCTAAAATTTGCATAAGCTCAGCTGTAATATCGGGAGAATATTTTCAATACTTTTTGATGTATATATTCAAAAATACACGCGTGTAATTCCAGTAATGTTGCTGCATTAGAATATAAGATATAATTATTCAAATGAGGATAATTTATCTTGTATTTTAAAATAGTTAATAAGCTGGAGTGATGCTGGAAAATTCAATTTCTTGTGGAAAAATGTAAAATTTTCTCGATTATTATTTAAATTTACACTGTCAAATTGTCTTAAAGTGACCTAAATAATGGTTAAATATATTATATAATTGTTATTATTTCGATAAAAAACGAACCTGCCATAACAGCCACCTCTAAGCACAGTCCAGTTTTCAGGAATATATATATATATATATTTATTTATTTAATTAAACTGAGCACATACAAAATAATCCGCTAACAAAGACCATCATCGGTCGTCTTTCAAAAGTTTGGCTGTATTTAAAATTTAATAATTGGTATTGAAGAACTTTGTCCAGATAAGTCAATATATCATTATAATGTTTTAATTAATTAAATTTTCAATTAAATGTTGATAAATATTGAATGGGCGAGAGTCTGGCATGCTTGGACAATATCCAGAAGAGGTGAAATAGTATCACATATATCTCTCCCTTTATCTCTAAAGTAAGACTTTATAGAGTGGGTCAAGGACGTGATCTAGGTTGCATATTAACATAGCGGAATTTTGCGCAATACCGTACACAAACTTGATATTTTTATTGTAAAAATGTATTTATACAAGACAAAATTTTTATACTTGGTAAAATGTTTTTGTTACAAATACAGTTACAGTAACAAGATATGGAAGTAGTAAGGCTAATGCGATAAGAATCGAATTTTGGCACTTTCGCAGGCAGCTAAATGTGTAAAATAAATATTTTGATATATTATTACGTAGGATATCGTTTATACCCGCAAAGTTCTTAAAAAAATTAATTCTTTTTAATTAAAAGTTATGGTAGAAGCATTTATAAAATACCACTATATGTAACGCTGGCGATAGTTTAGTAACGTAAAAAATTAGTACTTTCGGTAATAAAAGTACATTTGTCAGGTAAAATATGTCGGTTATACAATTACTGTTACACTAATGATACAGAAATAGCGTGACTAATATAAGGATTGAATTTTGGCATTTCTGCATATAAGCAAGTGTACAAATTAAGTATTTAAATACACTATTATATAATGTATAGAATATACTTGTATGTTTCTTAAACAAATTAAAATTTTAGTGTATACTGTGCTTCTGAATGTGCGTCTGTTTGTCTGCTATAGAAATTAAGGGGAAACTGTCTATAGGGCTGAAAAGGGGTCTAAGAGACAAGACTTTTTACGAGGAATCTAATGGTGCCATTTAAATTGACTAAGATGACAATTATTAATTAAAATCTACTAATATATGATTACTGAGATTGCCCTGTTGTTGCTCCAACTTAGATACATATTCTTCTGAACGCCCATGTTCTATTTGTCACGTGACTAGCAGACAGAGCACAGAAGAAACGGCCTACACGGGAAATTCCCGATTGGAAGATCACACTGTAAATGGTCGTTTCTACTGCTTATCGCGATACATGCTTTGCATTGTT
Organism: Centruroides sculpturatus; assembly: GCF_000671375.1. Classification (NCBI taxonomy): domain Eukaryota; kingdom Metazoa; phylum Arthropoda; class Arachnida; order Scorpiones; family Buthidae; genus Centruroides; species Centruroides sculpturatus. The sequence continues at coordinate 47,935 of NW_019384875.1, forward strand.
AGAAGAAGGTACTCAGTGGGATAAAACTTTATGGGAATCATTGATCTCTCACATAGCAGTCTTTAGGTATTCTATTAAAACGTTTAAAGTTAGAAATCCACTATCACTACGGTAATCTTGCAGAAGGTTTTAAACGCCATGTTGGGTTAAAATCCCTGGAATGGAAATTGATTACAACGATGAAATCTGTATTGCATTTTTAATTGCAATAGAAGACAAGATTATTTTTATAGGAAGGAAGAACTGCTTGCTTTCGATCTCTATCAAACTAACCAATGAAATAATAAATATTAAGAGATGCCCTGATCAAAAGAGAAAATGAACCAAAGTTATTGCCAGATCAAAGGATTGCTTATAACACCGTCATTGATCGAGCTTTCTGTCATATAGGAGGGACAATCTACATGCTCCTGATGAAACAGGAAAAACATTTGTCACAAACTTTTTACTTGCCTTAGAAAAAAACAATGGCTGTTGCTTTCTCTGTCAGAATCTCTACGTTACTTCCTGATCAGTTTTCCCTGATTCAGTCCTGACCTTTAAACGCCATTGAACCAGAGCGTCAATAAAACTCCAGTTTGTAACATTAGCAAGATTTCTGATGATGATCAGATTCTTCTTGATTGTTTGAAATGAAAGTACAACGCCCTATAAGAGAGCATTAGAGGAAATAGAAAACTGTAAGACATATGCAATTGTAATTACTCAATGAGAAGAATAACTGTTGTGTGGTCTTGTGACTTTCGACAAACGTTACCAGTCATTACAAAGCAGATGAAATCAAGCTTGCTTTGTCTTTTTTTACGAGATCACGTCAACACTACGAACCTTTCAATACATAGTTAATTTTCCAAAAAATGTGCAAAATATCTGCTCAGTTTGTAGAAACTTATACAACTTGACAAAGGAAGCGTACCTCTTGAAAGTTATGGTATTTTGAGCCCTGTTTCAATCTGCATAACGTTCAAGTCAGATGATGAATTGATGACAATTCCAAATATATAGCTATATCTCGAAAATCATGCATGGTTGTATGAAAATTACATAGTCTTGCATGATTTTGGTGATCAGTTAACAAATTTCGGAGACAAAGATTAACTAATTTGTATACCAGAAATTAGTACAATTAATTAATTTTATGCTTCAATTATTAAAATAAATATTTATGCTACTATAATAGCAATTAAATTGGAAGATATAGTTTTAATTTTTATAATATTTCTTCATAAAATATTGTCACAACAACAACAACAATAAATTGATATTTTTGATAACGTGACCATTTTGACAGCGCGATTAATATGAAAACAGTCGAATTGTGTTTGCTTTACATATAAATTAATTAACAGAATAGGAGGGGTTTTTTACTATCACATAGATTATTATATGTACACGCGAGTTTCCCAACAAAATTAATTTTTATAAACAACAAATATACAAAAATCAATTATTAAACAACCAGTTGGTGTTATGACAATAATAAATAATACGCTAGATAAGACCGAAATTTTTTATGACGTAACGTATGGCAATAACAATTAATTATTGATGCTGTTAGGAAAACAGAGACACAAACAGTATTTTGAGTATTTTAGGAAGGAAATTTTTGAAAATTTTCCAATCATTTTAAATTATATTTTCTTAAATTTGAAAAATACGTTTGGGAAAAAATATTTTTTTGAAGAATTCTACTTCCAGAACAGAAAAAACTGTTCAAAATAAAAATGGAAAGAATACAACAAACAGATTTTTCTATCTGCTATTACTCATGTCATATTTTTCTATATAAGATTTTGTTGAAATGAAATCTATTCAAAAAAAGGAAGTGGGGGAGGGAAATGCCCTTTTGTAAGTGAACTACAATCAATATATCTATGTTACATTTAAATAAAGGAAAAAAGAATGATTCAGCGAATCTCTTATTATTTTTTTATTCCTAGTTCGAACGTTAACAAGATTTTATTTATCAAATTTAACAATAGGAATTTCTTATGAGTTAAATAAACTTCGATACTGGCATGGCTAACAATGTTACTACAATAACAATTCTTCTCGTGTAATTGGAACAAATATAAGTATTATTTTCAATATTTTTAAGTAATTGTATCACGTCCTCGTTAGTGATACATGCAAACAATTCTATAGGAATTGCTATGAATTAAAACAGTATTTATATCAAAATATTCTTCAACTATTCTATTGATACAATAGTTACTAGACAGTAATTTATTAATAATTGTATTACTAACACTCCTAAGAATGCCACTTGAGAAATCTCATATATTATCAAGTACTAGTACGTTAAGAATACTATTATAGAAATTATATATATAAACTAGTAACATTACTAGCTATTGACACGCTAACAATACTATTACAATAAAATCGTGTATTAATACTAGTTAATAGTACATTGAGGGTGTTATAACGGTAGCATTATATATATTACTGTAATGCAGTAATACTACTAGCAGGTTAAAAATACTATTATAATAACAAAACATACAGTGAAGGTGGGATTAAGCATAATTACATTCAATCAATTATGCCTTCTAGGTTAATTAATCTTGAATTATAATGGTTCAATAATATTATTAGAATTCAAATTGTAACATTATGAAAATTTCAATTGTTTCATTATAGTGTTGTATGAACAATTTCGAAAAATCAAGGATTAAATAACGAGAAAAAAATTTAAAAAGTAAGCGAAAAATAACGATTTTTACAACAGTAATAGCGTTAAAACGGTTTCTGAAATCTGATTGGTTGATAGAATTTCAAAATCTCTCTGATATCCAATTATATTAACGTATACGTTAAAGATTTTAAACTGTATTCTAGTTATTAAATCAAAGACTAAAAAATTGATAATGCAATTTTTTTATATTTAATATGTTTAAAAAAATTTACATCATCTAGTATGAGACTGGAAGGGATTAATTAATTTTATACAAAATTAATTTTTATTTATTAAATAATAATGTCTTGTCAACAAACTATTCCAGTGATAATTATGCTGTCAATATGTATTTCTTTGATAATTATGCTGCTATAGAAACAAGAATTCCTTTCATTGAATGCACAACAAAAACTGTCTGATTTAAATTAATCATGAATCTGTTGTAACAACAAAGCATTTATTATTTTATAACAAAAATATATTATGTGAAATATAATACAGATTCGGTCTTTATGGTGTTACTATAGTAATAATAATGATTAAATATTAATATTTTATGCATAAGCTTATCTAATGTAAACTCACAGTTATTATACCAATAGGTAAGTATTATGAACTAATTATAACACTAATATTCCTAGATTTTAATACAATGTCATATTTATTATTTGTGTCTTTGCATAATAAATAGCAAAAAATTATTAGCATCGTATCGAAGAGTATTATAAAATAAACAATTTTTATTAATTACAGATGGGAGAGGAATAATTTCAAATTACGTCACATACCTATTGTTTTATTGATATTTTACCATCATAAGAATAAATTATTACTAATTAAATGTAAAGCATACCTTGGTGGAATTTCTACGCAATTAATATTGATAAATATTTCATAAAAACACAAAATAACTTTTGATACTGCATAATTTATAAAATATTTTACTAATTTTTTTATGTTTGGTGCAGTAGTAACATAAATATCCTAGGTCAGTTCGTGCCAAATAGTCATTCTTTTTACACCTTTTCTTATATGTGATATTAATGCTGTAGCAACATTTTGATCAGAAAGCTAAAAATTGTTTTAAATTATAGTTTGAAGTATTATAAATAACTATAATCTAAAAACTGTTAAGTCTTTACACGCTGTAAGAATTAATAAAAATACTATATTAGTTTATAAAATGCATAAAACATAATAAAACTAAAATACAAATAATTTTTTTAATATATTAACAACAACAACAGCAGAAACAAAAACTATAAAAAATAACGAGAATTGAAAAATATTCCCTAAAGAAATTAATTTAAAAATAAATGTGCTTTCTTTAGTAACATCATTTATATATAGTAGCAATATCAGCTTTTTATATTTAGTGTGGATAGCAGCAATATCTAGCATCACTTGCTGCCAGATATGATAGCTTTATTTGACCATTTCGTACTTGAATTGCTGCTATACGAGCATACATCCTTCTCTAGACTTTCTCTTATTATATTAAATAAATATATAAAGCCTTTTGTATTTAGAAAAATGATTTATAAACATTTAAAACATTCGTATGGAACGTTTTAAATGTTTCTATCATATAATCAAATATATAACTAAGTTTAGTAATAATATTTTATATTAATTATAAAATTCTGATAAAATAGTAAATAAGGAACGTAAATATATAATAAATTTAATGCATTTTCTTATAATGATTTATTATTTTAAGAATATACAATATTTTTTCCTGTTAGAAAAGAGAGAAAAATGATCAAACAATGACTTTCTGATAACGTAAAAGTAGTTGTCAGTTCGAAGTAGCCTCACAAAAGACACAAAACAGATAAACCAAGGTAACAAGACATGAGCAGGTGCAAGTGGGATATTGCATGTTACAAAAAAGAAACAAAGAAAGAACAGGAGAAAGGAATTAAAAAAAATCCTTTATTTCTTTGTAATGTTTCATATTCTCGTACATCTGTCTAATATAAATCCATGAAACGTGATTGAATTTCTAATTCATAATGTTAATTTACACGTTCGTGTGAATATCTAAATTCATATAAACTAATTTTATCTTTACCTAAAAATTACATCCGATTAATCTAATAAATTATTCAACTTAAATTCTTTTGAGTCTTTCCTGCACAACTCCGGAATTTAAAGGAGAAGAGTCATTTACAGGGGCAAACTCTTTCTACGATGTACAGTACACACTACAGTACGGTACTTACTGATATTTTCTTTGAAAATATATAAAATATTTAATTATTTAAAAAAAACTCTTAAAAATATTTAAATGCAACTGTTTAGGAGTATGTTTAAGCATAAATTTGCATATAAATTTATTAAAAAATCTTTTAAAATTAGGTAAGAATTTTTTAATTAGACTTTTTAACAATCTCATCAATTATAAAACTAATTTAAAATGTGAAAATAAATATTTATAGATATAAATTTTATTATTATTATTATTAAATAATCAATCATATTTTTATTAAAAGTAATTAAAATGTCATTTTTTAAGGTTAAAATTTAACAGAAAAAATTATTGGAAAGAAAAATTTTATAATTTCACGTAATTTCGATCTTTGTAAATTTAATTAATGTTTTAAAAAATAATCCATTCGTGTAGAAAAGTTGTTCTTAGTAATTCATTTCGTTAAATTAAAAACTTAACTTTAACAGAAGTATTTATCTTTAATAATACGCAAAGATTGAAAGTACTCTTCAATTATGTTTACCTTAGACACAGACTTAATTTACGATATGCTTCACTAAAATACTAAATAAATGAAGGAGAAAGAACCATTGGCGAGGGTAAAATTCGACAAAAAAAGAAATTTTTATATATTTCGGATAGAAAGCCATTTTTTTATACATTATTTATTAACTAGATATAAAAGATCTATCCTGTAAGATAGACAAAAACAACTTATTTATAATTCTGCAAAAGTATTATTTTTACAAATGTATACAGAGAATTTTTCCAAATAAACAGAAAAAATTTACAAAAGAAGATCACGTGGCCAGAACAAAATGTTTGGAAGTACCTCTATGTTGTCATAGCAACTTATGAGTTCTATTCAATGCCAGTCAACAAATTGCAGGTGTTGGTTCACATGCCGACTTATTATGTAGCTCAATATATTATTTTAATATTGATAAGGTTTGATTTTTCACATTATTAATTTGGATTAAAAAAATACTATTAATTGAAATTTTAAATGTCTTGTCAACAAACTATTCCAGTGATAATTATGCTGTCAATATGTATTTCTTTGATAATTATGCTGCTATAGAAACAAGAATTCCTTTCATTGAATGCACAACAAAAACTGTCTGATTTAAATTAATCATGAATCTGTTGTAACAACAAAGCATTTATTATTTTATAACAAAAATATATTATGTGAAATATAATACAGATTCGGTCTTTATGGTGTTACTATAGTAATAATAATGATTAAATATTAATATTTTATGCATAAGCTTATCTAATGTAAACTCACAGTTAGTATACCAATAGGTAAGTATTATGAACTAATTATAACACTAATATTCCTAGATTTTAATACAATGTCANAATTGCATTCGATGTTAAGAATAAGGTTAATAATAATAATAATAATTAATAATACGATTTAATTAAGTTGTAGATTTAATTAATTAGTTAATTAAACAGGTTTTATTATTGCACGGCATATACAGATATAATTAATTTACATGTTGTCATTGAAGTATATGCAAAGCTTACAATTATCGATATAACTTAATTATCTTTGATTAAATATATTACACAATTAGGAGATCTTGTTTAAGGAGAAGAAAAAGTATTGGAAAGTGATATTTTGAATAGATTTTCGAAAAAAATTATTAAATTAATGCTTTCAAATATCACTCGCCATTTTGGCGAGTATATTTTACTTTAATAAAATAACAAAATTCTCTCAATTTGAAGAAATAATTACTAAGAAGAATAAATAGAGTTAAATATAAAAACACCATGAGACATTTTAAAAATTTATAAGGAATGCTTATCAATTATTTAATCGGGTAAATTAAAGATAAAATAAAAATATCATATACTCGCCTAAATGGCGAGTGAATAGAGGTCAGAGAATTATTTAATTTCAAAGTTGATTTTCTTGTTAAAATATCTCGTAAACTGATTACAAGAAATATTTAATTAGGTATTTATATAAATTTGCATCATTCACTCATATTATTTAACAATAAAGCTAGCAAATTAAGACGATGCCATGCTCGCCATTTTGGCGAGTAACTTTTTTCCTTCCCAAATAAATAAATTAAATTTATAATTACTATTTTTATTTCTAAGAAGTGTTACCATAGTTTCATCAATCGATCTGATTAAAATAACATGGAAAAAACAAAGAGGAAGTTTAAAAAAGGGTTTTGTTTGTTAACGTGGTCAGTGGATGGTTTTTTTTTTCTTTCTTGTTATAAATTATATCAGGAATAACTCCTAAGTTTGTATATAAAGTATTGAAAATGATTTTCGCATCTTTATTCATCCCACTCATTCCATCACTTTTTATCCACATTCCACACGAGGATTACTCGCCTAATTGGCGAGAGTGTTTGATATTTAGAAAATATTTATTTATAAAATTCACTCCTCTGCACTGCGAGTAATTGCGGTACAGATAAAATTTTCTTATTTAATTGTAAAAAAAGTGGAGGAAAATTTACTCGCCAAATTATAGAGTAGGCGGGTAAATGGATAAACAAACTGCTAAGTTTTCTAACAAGTCGCCAAGCTGGCGAGTAATATAGAAGTGTAAAATGTGACAAGTTAAATCACTCGCCTACTCGCCAAACTGGCGAGTAGGCATTTAAAAGAGNAATTTCAGGAATATATATATATATATATATTTAATTAAACTGAGCACATACAAAATAACCCGCTAACAAAGACCATCATCGGTCGTCTTTCAGAAGTTTGGCTGTATTTAAAATTTAATAATTGGTATTGAAGAACTTTGTCCAGATAAGTCAATATCTCATTATAATGTTTTAATTAATTAAATTTTCAATTAAATGTTGATAAATATTGAATGGGCGAGAGTCTGGCATGCTTGGACAATATCCAGAAGAGGTGAAATAGTATCACATATATCTCTCCCTTTATCTCTAAAGTAAGACTTTATAGAGTGGGTCAAGGACGTGATCTAGGTTGCATATTAACATAGCGGAATTTTGCGCAATACCGTACACAAACTTGATATTTTTATTGTAAAAATGTATTTATACAAGACAAAATTTTTATACTTGGTAAAATGTTTTTGTTACAAATACAGTTACAGTAACAAGATATGGAAGTAGTAAGGCTAATGCGATAAGAATCGAATTTTGGCACTTTCGCAGGCAGCTAAATGTGTAAAATAAATATTTTGATATATTATTACGTAGGATATCGTTTATACCCGCAAAGTTCTTAAAAAAATTAATTCTTTTTAATTAAAAGTTATGGTAGAAGCATTTATAAAATACCACTATATGTAACGCTGGCGATAGTTTAGTAACGTAAAAAATTAGTACTTTCGGTAATAAAAGTACATTTGTCAGGTAAAATATGTCGGTTATACAATTACTGTTACACTAATGATACAGAAATAGCGTGACTAATATAAGGATTGAATTTTGGCATTTCTGCATATAAGCAAGTGTACAAATTAAGTATTTAAATACACTATTATATAATGTATAGAATATACTTGTATGTTTCTTAAACAAATTAAAATTTTAGTGTATACTGTGCTTCTGAATGTGCGTCTGTTTGTCTGCTATAGAAATTAAGGGGAAACTGTCTATAGGGCTGAAAAGGGGTCTAAGAGACAAGACTTTTTACGAGGAATCTAATGGTGCCATTTAAATTGACTAAGATGACAATTATTAATTAAAATCTACTAATATATGATTACTGAGATTGCCCTGTTGTTGCTCCAACTTAGATACATATTCTTCTGAACGCCCATGTTCTATTTGTCACGTGACTAGCAGACAGAGCACAGAAGAAACGGCCTACACGGGAAATTCCCGATTGGAAGATCACACTGTAAATGGTCGTTTCTACTGCTTATCGCGATACATGCTTTGCATTGTTAGAAGAAGGTACTCAGTGGGATAAAACTTTATGGGAATCATTGATCTCTCACATAGCAGTCTTTAGGTATTCTATTAAAACGTTTAAAGTTAGAAATCCACTATCACTACGGTAATCTTGCAGAAGGTTTTAAACGCCATGTTGGGTTAAAATCCCTGGAATGGAAATTGATTACAACGATGAAATCTGTATTGCATTTTTAATTGCAATAGAAGACAAGATTATTTTTATAGGAAGGAAGAACTGCTTGCTTTCGATCTCTATCAAACTAACCAATGAAATAATAAATATTAAGAGATGCCCTGATCAAAAGAGAAAATGAACCAAAGTTATTGCCAGATCAAAGGATTGCTTATAACACCGTCATTGATCGAGCTTTCTGTCATATAGGAGGGACAATCTACATGCTCCTGATGAAACAGGAAAAACATTTGTCACAAACTTTTTACTTGCCTTAGAAAAAAACAATGGCTGTTGCTTTCTCTGTCAGAATCTCTACGTTACTTCCTGATCAGTTTTCCCTGATTCAGTCCTGACCTTTAAACGCCATTGAACCAGAGCGTCAATAAAACTCCAGTTTGTAACATTAGCAAGATTTCTGATGATGATCAGATTCTTCTTGATTGTTTGAAATGAAAGTACAACGCCCTATAAGAGAGCATTAGAGGAAATAGAAAACTGTAAGACATATGCAATTGTAATTACTCAATGAGAAGAATAACTGTTGTGTGGTCTTGTGACTTTCGACAAACGTTACCAGTCATTACAAAGCAGATGAAATCAAGCTTGCTTTGTCTTTTTTTACGAGATCACGTCAACACTACGAACCTTTCAATACATAGTTAATTTTCCAAAAAATGTGCAAAATATCTGCTCAGTTTGTAGAAACTTATACAACTTGACAAAGGAAGCGTACCTCTTGAAAGTTATGGTATTTTGAGCCCTGTTTCAATCTGCATAACGTTCAAGTCAGATGATGAATTGATGACAATTCCAAATATATAGCTATATCTCGAAAATCATGCATGGTTGTATGAAAATTACATAGTCTTGCATGATTTTGGTGATCAGTTAACAAATTTCGGAGACAAAGATTAACTAATTTGTATACCAGAAATTAGTACAATTAATTAATTTTATGCTTCAATTATTAAAATAAATATTTATGCTACTATAATAGCAATTAAATTGGAAGATATAGTTTTAATTTTTATAATATTTCTTCATAAAATATTGTCACAACAACAACAACAATAAATTGATATTTTTGATAACGTGACCATTTTGACAGCGCGATTAATATGAAAACAGTCGAATTGTGTTTGCTTTACATATAAATTAATTAACAGAATAGGAGGGGTTTTTTACTATCACATAGATTATTATATGTACACGCGAGTTTCTCAACAAAATTAATTTTTATAAACAACAAATATACAAAAATCAATTATTAAACAACCAGTTGGTGTTATGACAATAATAAATAATACGCTAGATAAGACCGAAATTTTTTATGACGTAACGTATGGCAATAACAATTAATTATTGATGCTGTTAGGAAAACAGAGACACAAACAGTATTTTGAGTATTTTAGGAAGGAAATTTTTGAAAATTTTCCAATCATTTTAAATTATATTTTCTTAAATTTGAAAAATACGTTTGGGAAAAAATATTTTTTTGAAGAATTCTACTTCCAGAACAGAAAAAACTGTTCAAAATAAAAATGGAAAGAATACAACAAACAGATTTTTCTATCTGCTATTACTCATGTCATATTTTTCTATATAAGATTTTGTTGAAATGAAATCTATTCAAAAAAAGGAAGTGGGGGAGGGAAATGCCCTTTTGTAAGTGAACTACAATCAATATATCTATGTTACATTTAAATAAAGGAAAAAAGAATGATTCAGCGAATCTCTTATTATTTTTTTATTCCTAGTTCGAACGTTAACAAGATTTTATTTATCAAATTTAACAATAGGAATTTCTTATGAGTTAAATAAACTTCGATACTGGCATGGCTAACAATGTTACTACAATAACAATTCTTCTCGTGTAATTGGAACAAATATAAGTATTATTTTCAATATTTTTAAGTAATTGTATCACGTCCTCGTTAGTGATACATGCAAACAATTCTATAGGAATTGCTATGAATTAAAACAGTATTTATATCAAAATATTCTTCAACTATTCTATTGATACAATAGTTACTAGACAGTAATTTATTAATAATTGTATTACTAACACTCCTAAGAATGCCACTTGAGAAATCTCATATATTATCAAGTACTAGTACGTTAAGAATACTATTATAGAAATTATATATATAAACTAGTAACATTACTAGCTATTGACACGCTAACAATACTATTACAATAAAATCGTGTATTAATACTAGTTAATAGTACATTGAGGGTGTTATAACGGCAGCATTATATATATTACTGTAATGCAGTAATACTACTAGCAGGTTAAAAATACTATTATAATAACAAAACATACAGTGAAGGTGGGATTAAGCATAATTAAATTCAATCAATTATGCCTTCTAGGTTAATTAATCTTGAATTATAATGGTTCAATAATATTATTAGAATTCAAATTGTGACATTATGAAAATTTCAATTGTTTCATTATAGTGTTGTATGAACAATTTCGAAAAATCAATGATTAAATAACGAGAAAGAAATTTAAAAAGTAAGCGAAAAATAACGGTTTTTACAACAGTAATAGCGTTAAAACGGTTTCTGAAATCTGATTGGTTGATAGAATTTCAAAATCTCTCTGATATCCAATTATATTAACGTATACGTTAAAGATTTTAAACTGTATTCTAGTTATTAAATCAAAGACTAAAAAATTGATAATGCAATTTTTTTATATTTAATATGTTTAAAAAAATTTACATCATCTAGTATGAGACTGGAAGGGATTAATTAATTTTATACAAAATTAATTTTTATTTATTAAATAATAATGTCTTGTCAACAAACTATTCCAGTGATAATTATGCTGTCAATATGTATTTCTTTGATAATTATGCTGCTATAGAAACAAGAATTCCTTTCATTGAATGCACAACAAAAACTGTCTGATTTAAATTAATCATGAATCTGTTGTAACAACAAAGCATTTATTATTTTATAACAAAAATATATTATGTGAAATATAATACAGATTCGGTCTTTATGGTGTTACTATAGTAATAATAATGATTAAATATTAATATTTTATGCATAAGCTTATCTAATGTAAACTGACAGTTATTATACCAATAGGTAAGTATTATGAACTAATTATAACACTAATATTCCTAGATTTTAATACAATGTCATATTTATTATTTGTGTCTTTGCATAATAAATAGCAAAAAATTATTAGCATCGTATCGAAGAGTATTATAAAATAAACAATTTTTATTAATTACAGATGGGAGAGGAATAATTTCAAATTACGTCACATACCTATTGTTTTATTGCTATTTTACCATCATAAGAATAAATTATTACTAATTAAATGTAAAGCATACCTTGGTGGAATTTCTACGCAATTAATATTGATAAATATTTCATAAAAACACAAAATAACTTTTGATACTGCATAATTTATAAAATATTTTACTAATTTTTTTATGTTTGGTGCAGTAGTAACATAAATATCCTAGGTCAGTTCGTGCCAAATAGTCATTCTTTTTACACCTTTTCTTATATGTGATATTAATGCTGTAGCAACATTTTGATCAGAAAGCTAAAAATTGTTTTAAATTATAGTTTGAAGTATTATAAATAACTATAATCTAAAAACTGTTAAGTCTTTACACGCTGTAAGAATTAATAAAAATACTATATTAGTTTATAAAATGCATAAAACATAATAAAACTAAAATACAAATAATTTTTTTAATATATTAACAACAACAACAGCAGAAACAAAAACTATAAAAAATAACGAGAATTGAAAAATATTCCCTAAAGAAATTAATTTAAAAATAAATGTGCTTTCTTTAGTAACATCATTTATATATAGTAGCAATATCAGCTTTTTATATTTAGTGTGGATAGCAGCAATATCTAGCATCACTTGCTGCCAGATATGATAGCTTTATTTGACCATTTCGTACTTGAATTGCTGCTATACGAGCATACATCCTTCTCTAGACTTTCTCTTATTATATTAAATAAATATATAAAGCCTTTTGTATTTAGAAAAATGATTTATAAACATTTAAAACATTCGTATGGAACGTTTTAAATGTTTCTATCATATAATCAAATATATAACTAAGTTTAGTAATAATATTTTATATTAATTATAAAATTCTGATAAAATAGTAAATAAGGAACGTAAATATATAATAAATTTAATGCATTTTCTTATAATGATTTATTATTTTAAGAATATACAATATTTTTTCCTGTTAGAAAAGAGAGAAAAATGATCAAACAATGACTTTCTGATAACGTAAAAGTAGTTGTCAGTTCGAAGTAGCCTCACAAAAGACACAAAACAGATAAACCAAGGTAACAAGACATGAGCAGGTGCAAGTGGGATATTGCATGTTACAAAAAAGAAACAAAGAAAGAACAGGAGAAAGGAATTAAAAAAAATCCTTTATTTCTTTGTAATGTTTCATATTCTCGTACATCTGTCTAATATAAATCCATGAAACGTGATTGAATTTCTAATTCATAATGTTAATTTACACGTTCGTGTGAATATCTAAATTCATATAAACTAATTTTATCTTTACCTAAAAATTACATCCGATTAATCTAATAAATTATTCAACTTAAATTCTTTTGAGTCTTTCCTGCACAACTCCGGAATTTAAAGGAGAAGAGTCATTTACAGGGGCAAACTCTTTCTACGATGTACAGTACACACTACAGTACGGTACTTACTGATATTTTCTTTGAAAATATATAAAATATTTAATTATTTAAAANATTATAATTATTATTTTTTGTTTTCTGTGTTCTTAAATTCCCCCCAAGAAGAATAAAGTTGAGAATTTAATTAATTTATTATGAATTACAAGGAACAAAAATGAATTTTTATTTTTTGGTATTTTTCTTCTGTAAAAATACAAAGAATTTAAATAATCCTTTTATTTTGGATTTGCATTAATTATCTCAATGTTACTTTTATCACGATTCTTGTTTTCTTAATTCTTAATTGGATATTGATTGAAATGATTTTCTTCAGCTTTAGGATATAAAAATTCCTATTTTAAACATGTATTAAGCCGTGAAATATTTCGTGATTTATTATCTGAATTATCACGAATAAATCAAAATATTAAAAAAAATCTGCAAGTGAAATTCTATTATCAAATGAGTATGCAAAAAAATTTAATAATTTAATTTTTTAACAAATAAATTGTGAAATTTTAGTAAAATTATACTGAATTTCACAATTTATTTACTAAAAAAATTAATTTTTTTTATAACATTTTACTTTATAAAATTTATTAGAATTTTAATTAAAATGTTTTATATTAAATTAATTTTTTAGATATAGGCCTATATATATTGTTTGTTTTACATTTTATTTACGATATATAAAATATATTTTTGGTAAAATTTAATTTAACTTTTGGCAATTTACATATGAAGTTCTATTGTGAAAGGAAGAGAGGGATTTAAAAAATTTGCATAATTCTAAAAAATTCTATACTTTTATACTTTTATATTGAATTTTACAATTGGTTTTAAAAAAATATTTACTTTTATCAGGAAGTTTTATTTTATAAGATATATTAAAATTATTTTTAATATTTTTAAAGTTAAATTGCATTTATAATTGTTTTTTTGGTAGGTTAAAATTTTATTAAATTTTGATAATTTATATATGAAATTTTATTATAAAAACTAAGAAAGAATTTTAATTATAATTTTAGTAATTTTTATATACTTTAGAGCAGTGTTTCTCAACGGGGGTGATATCGCCCCCATGTGGGCGTTTTTCCATGTTGAGGGGGCGATTAGTAACAATTTATATTTTCTGGGCGAAAACAATTTTCTGGGCGATATAGTAAAATATTATATTAAGAATAATTAGATATTTTATTCGTTATATCGTACAATAATTAAACAAATAACATTATACTAGTCACTAGTCTATTCGATACAGTACGAATTTGGCGTTAGCCTTGTCCCTCGACATCGGAATTTTGTAGCGAAGGGGGCGATACTACTTAACGGTTTTATTGAAGGGGGCGATACTATGTTGAAGGGGGCGACGATTCGTTAGAGGTTGAGAAACACTGCTTTGAGAGTAAAATTTCATAAAAATATACAATATTTTCCTGAAATTTTATTTCATAAAACTTTAAAAATCGTTTAAAAATTTCTTGTATTAATTAAATTTTTAAAAATCTTTTTTTTTTCGTCGAACCTCATTTATTATAATACTTTTTCGGGGTAAAATTTCATTTAGTTTTTGATTTTTAATATATTTAAAATTTAATTTTTAATATTTATTCAATTTAATTTTATTATCATTTAAAAATTATCATATTTAAGATGATAATGATAATTGTTACTTTTGTAATTTTTTTTATTTAAATCACTTAAATTTACTTACAAAAAGCCATTTTTTACTTAAAATTAATTATTTTTTTTAATCTAAAAATCTTTATACTTCATCCATTTTTTAAAACTGAAATAACTTAATCTAACAATAATAATTAATTATATAATTGAATTTACACAGAGAAAAAAACATTTCTATATTTTTTTATGGTGATAGTTAATTGTTATAATCGTGAAAATGCATTTCATTCTAATTAAAAAATAAAATAAAATACGATTACTTTCCATTAACTAACAGCATTAAGTCATATATAACTTTAACTTGACAGCTTAGATTAACATTTTTTATTAACACAAATTCCATTATCATTCGTAAATATGATGAAAAATTTCACCAAAAACTTAAATATTATTTTAAAAAATTAATTTGATAATTTCGAAATTTGTAATTAATAGATGATTATTTGATCTACAGGATCATCACTTTATCATTGATGATGATGATATACTCTACAGACGAAAAGCATAAAAATTTAATTATCATCGTAAACAACAATAAGGCACGTTGTAAATGTAATTTATTACTTATATAAGTTTAAAAAATGATAATTATATATATAATTATCCTATTTTCTACTTCTTTAACAAACTAATTCCCCAATCTGTAGTATGTAACTCCCACAATCAACTTTTACTCGTCGGCTATAATTAAAGTAAGTAAAAGGAAAGATAATCGATAAAACGCGCCGTTCCTTTCTATTGGTCAGTAACACAGGATAACAACGCGCATGGGCATTAAAGCAGCATCTACTGTACCTTTTTTGGGGGTTGTTATTTTGGCGGTAGAACCGACTGATATACAGACGAACAACTCATTCGCCATATTTAAATGTTACCTTATCTTAAGCTTTACTTGATAATAAACCTATGTGTCACCTGATAGACAATAAGATATGATAATACACAATTTTACATATTGTGGTTCCTAAAATGGTTTATGCGATTCTATTCTTAGCGGTAAGTTCTCTTCTCTTTCCATACGTAAAAGGTAGATATAGCCGAATTTCTTGCATAATTTGCAAGGTGAAATTCAGTTGGGCAATGTTATTTTTATATTAAATAAAGTTCGTATGCAATACACGACACTCTTGTGTGTGCTTGCTGTACACGTAACAGTTTAAACATTGTCAAAATTCTTTGTGTAAAGTTAATTGAAATAGTTTATATTGTAACGTTACACCCATTTTAATTTATAAAATATTTTTGCAATTTCCTTTATTATATACAACTTTGCATTTTTGTTACATTGTTAAATGTAAGTACTCAATGACAAATCGGCACTAATTTTTTTTTTTTTGCAAGAGAGGGATTTAAAAA
>NW_019384875.1:64709-125073 GCF_000671375.1 Centruroides sculpturatus
GGCTCCCTTTCATGGTCGAATGAGTGTTGCCAGCTAAAACACGTAAAAATAATATTAAAGTAGCCAAGACATAGCCAAATATTGTAGCGCCACATCACTAGCGGACATTTGAAATTTGCCGACTAGGACGATCGGTTAACCGAGGTGTCGGTTAATCGGGGGTCGGATAATCGAGGCTCTACTGTATTTTAATGTTGTTAATCTGTTTTCTTCACTACAAAATTATCAAAGTTATGAATAACTTAACTTATACAGTATTTAAATTTTTTAATTATTGATTTAATGAGGTATTAATAATAAGAAAAGTGTTTTATATTAAAATATTAATTTAAACGTAACCAAGCATAAATAGCTTTATACGATAGATACTGAAGGAATGCTCTTACTTATAATAATTATATTTTCTGTAAAAAGTCACGATTATATTATTATAACCTTTACAAAAGAAAATAATTATTGAATCATTAATACTAAAAATAGGAATATTGTATTTATTCAGTTTCAGTTTTTATTTCGTAGCTTTCGTCAAATTCTTTCCATTATGATGATAACAACATCCTTATATTCAAAGAAAAACGAAACACTGTTTTGCATATCATTAAGCATTTCCGCTTAATTCTAAACTGAAAATTTCTACGATTTATATCGAATATTTCTTTATATTATCAGTTAGGAAATAACTTGTAATTTATTGACGCAGATATTACATTACAAGAATAAATTAGAGTTTAAATTTCGTTTTCAGTTCGGATTTCTGTTATGATCCCTGTTTGATTTCTATTTTCAGAGGGAGGGGAAAACAGAAACTGAGAACTTGTCCGAGTCGCGTGATTTTTATGTATACGTAGGACTTTATTTGAATAACAATAGTCAATTACTTGCTCAAAGATTTGATTAGGCGTCTAAACCAAGGGTCGCCAAACTTTTTTGATCATCGATCCCCTACAAGTTTTCGAAATCTCACATCGACCCCCACCATAAAGTTTATGTAACAAGCAAAACAAAATACTTACTATTTTAAAACATTTCTTTTAATTTTGCAATTTTTTTCATTTATTATATATTTGTTAATAATAATTTTTGTAACTGACAATCAGTGAGACGGATAAGCTTTATCCTTAGCTCTCCCTTATCCTTAGCTTAAGCTTGATAATCGACCCCCAATAATGTTATATCGACCACTTTGGAGACCCCTGGCTAAACCGAAGTGGCGAACCTATGGCACACGTACCAAAGTGGCTCGTCGGGATAAATAATCAAACACGTTACTTATAAGATTTCGGTTTATCACCTGTATTTTTCAATCATTATTTCGATTTATCACCTGACCATTCTCTTTCAATTATTTTCTATATATTTATTCTAATTAAAGCATATATTCGTTTTATTTCTTAAAATATCGTTATTCGAAGTCTAAAACTTCGACATGCGTAAACATTTTTAAAGATAAGTATGCTTACTTATGGCACACGGATTTAGAAAGGTTCGACACACATGATCTAGACCAGTGTTTCTCAACGGGGGTGATATCGCCCCCATGTGGGCGTTTTTCCATGTTGAGGGGGCGATTAGTAACAATTTATATTTTCTGGGCGAAAACAATTTTCTGGGCGATATAGTAAAATATTATATTAAGAATAATTAGATATTTTATTCGTTATATCGTACAATAATTAAACAAATAACATTATACTAGTCACTAGTCTATTCGATACAGTACGAATTTGGCGTTAGCCTTGTCCCTCGACATCGGAATTTTGTAGCGAAGGGGGCGATACTACTTAACGGTTTTATTGAAGGGGGCGATACTATGTTGAAGGGGGCGACGATTCGTTAGAGGTTGAGAAACACTGCTTTGAGAGTAAAATTTCATAAAAATATACAATATTTTCCTGAAATTTTATTTCATAAAACTTTAAAAATCGTTTAAAAATTTCTTGTATTAATTAAATTTTTAAAAATCTTTTTTTTTTCGTCGAACCTCATTTATTATAATACTTTTTCGGGGTAAAATTTCATTTAGTTTTTGATTTTTAATATATTTAAAATTTAATTTTTAATATTTATTCAATTTAATTTTATTATCATTTAAAAATTATCATATTTAAGATGATAATGATAATTGTTACTTTTGTAATTTTTTTTATTTAAATCACTTAAATTTACTTACAAAAAGCCATTTTTTACTTAAAATTAATTATTTTTTTTAATCTAAAAATCTTTATACTTCATCCATTTTTTAAAACTGAAATAACTTAATCTAACAATAATAATTAATTATATAATTGAATTTACACAGAGAAAAAAACATTTCTATATTTTTTTATGGTGATAGTTAATTGTTATAATCGTGAAAATGCATTTCATTCTAATTAAAAAATAAAATAAAATACGATTACTTTCCATTAACTAACAGCATTAAGTCATATATAACTTTAACTTGACAGCTTAGATTAACATTTTTTATTAACACAAATTCCATTATCATTCGTAAATATGATGAAAAATTTCACCAAAAACTTAAATATTATTTTAAAAAATTAATTTGATAATTTCGAAATTTGTAATTAATAGATGATTATTTGATCTACAGGATCATCACTTTATCATTGATGATGATGATATACTCTACAGACGAAAAGCATAAAAATTTAATTATCATCGTAAACAACAATAAGGCACGTTGTAAATGTAATTTATTACTTATATAAGTTTAAAAAATGATAATTATATATATAATTATCCTATTTTCTACTTCTTTAACAAACTAATTCCCCAATCTGTAGTATGTAACTCCCACAATCAACTTTTACTCGTCGGCTATAATTAAAGTAAGTAAAAGGAAAGATAATCGATAAAACGCGCCGTTCCTTTCTATTGGTCAGTAACACAGGATAACAACGCGCATGGGCATTAAAGCAGCATCTACTGTACCTTTTTTGGGGGTTGTTATTTTGGCGGTAGAACCGACTGATATACAGACGAACAACTCATTCGCCATATTTAAATGTTACCTTATCTTAAGCTTTACTTGATAATAAACCTATGTGTCACCTGATAGACAATAAGATATGATAATACACAATTTTACATATTGTGGTTCCTAAAATGGTTTATGCGATTCTATTCTTAGCGGTAAGTTCTCTTCTCTTTCCATACGTAAAAGGTAGATATAGCCGAATTTCTTGCATAATTTGCAAGGTGAAATTCAGTTGGGCAATGTTATTTTTATATTAAATAAAGTTCGTATGCAATACACGACACTCTTGTGTGTGCTTGCTGTACACGTAACAGTTTAAACATTGTCAAAATTCTTTGTGTAAAGTTAATTGAAATAGTTTATATTGTAACGTTACACCCATTTTAATTTATAAAATATTTTTGCAATTTCCTTTATTATATACAACTTTGCATTTTTGTTACATTGTTAAATGTAAGTACTCAATGACAAATCGGCACTAATTTTTTTTTTTTTGCATTTTAATTAAAATTTATATTAATTTTTAATGCATTTTTTAAACAAAATCTATTAAGTAAACGAATCTATAAAAGCACTTAAAATTAATATAAAAATTTTATACTTAATTTAACCAATTTTAATATAAAAAAATAATTAGAGCTCTTATTATATGATAAAAGTTAAAAATTAGCATTTAAGTGTATTGGAAATTGTGCAATTTTTAAAGTTTTTTTAGGAAAAATTTATCAGTTTTATAAAAATTCATTGCTTAAAATAATTAAGTGATTATAAAGAATAGTAACACGTGAATTGTACGCTTAAGAAATTGATTAATAAATTGTAAAATTTACATTGTTACGTACTGTACATGCAAAAAAATTGTACAGTACAGTACATTACATCAATTTTTCACTGATAAATAAAAGAAAATTGATTATTTTACAATTCATTGATTAAAACTAGAGATTTTTAAGTTTAAAACGTTAAATTAATTAAAAATGTGCAACACATTAATAATAATTTACAATTATCAGCATATATTGTTAGATATAATGATGGAAAAGATTAAAATAAATTAGGTGTATGTAATTATGCATTTCATCACTTCATTGACACATTAAATATATGCTAATTGCACATTACTATATTCACATCAAATAATTGATTATTATGCATATTTAAGTACAATTTACTTCCCTCGTGACTATAATACATCATTCTAACAATAGGAAGAGCATGCATCGTATGATTTTAACTGGATTTTCTTTATTTATAAATAGGGAAAAAATTAGATATAAAATATATAATTTTAATTAAAAATCGATCATGTTTTATTATTAAATTCTTTCCTTCGTAATAAAAATGTTTAAGATAATTTTATCAACAGTAGAGAAAATACGAATATAAAAAGATAAACAGGAGACGTTTCTGGAATTTTAACAAAATTCTATTATTAATAATTCATATAAAAGTGTATATAAATGTCCAATGTATTCAGTCAGAGTTTATATAAGTGTGTGTATATATATATATGACAGAAATTGAAGGAAAAAATGGCTTAAATGTAGCCTTCAATCTTTTTAAAAGACGGCAATGAATTATTTCTTCTAAGACAGGTGTTACTATAAAGATTGTATGATAGGTTTACTAAATAATTACAAGCTTAGCTGCATGGTTATCAATCAGGATTTAGCTACAATAACCAATTTCTGTAGATCCTTATCATTGTTACTCTATCAAAAGGAACGAATGTTTACTGAATAATTACATATCAGATATATATTTTTTCTAAATATATATTAATTAAGTTACGTTGGATTTATCGGATTTATAAAAAACGTAATAAACGACGCCACCTCTGCGCATTATAGTCCGATAATTACAATTTTACTGGCTTTATTATACATTTATTCGTATAAAATTTATTTAAATATTTATAAAACGTCAGAAACTTTATAAATATATTTTATTTTAGTTAAAAGTTTTAATTTATTTAAGTTATGTACATTGATAAGCTGTACAAACTTAAATACGGCGACTGTTATAACGATAATTAAATTATGTATATATAAAATAAATCTTTATCACGAGTAATCGAAAATTAAAATGTACAATTCTCTGTCTAATTAAATATTTAATATCCTTTTGTACATTTTGCTTGGCAACTGCCTTGTTTCTGGACTAACAAATCTAATGATTGGTCATAGGAAATTTATTTTAAAAATTAATTAAATGTTGTTATATTTGTTGGAAAATTAATATATTTTTTAAGATTCTTCTACTTCTTCTACACTTTTTTTTTTAAAGTTATTTTTACACAAGAACAAGCTGAGAAATAGAAAATAAACCTTATAAAGTTTTATTATTGATCATAAAATGTGTAAGGATATGCTTTCCAATCAACTAGAAATGACTTTTTTCCCTCTCTCTCTTACAAAATAACACGAAATTAATCTCATCTTTACTTATTTTTTATGATTTAAACGTTATAATTTTTATTAGTACATAAATATAAGAGAAATTTAATGATTCTTCTTACTTATTTATAAAAGAAACTCGTTTATTACCGAAATTATTAAGGAAAATAAAACAATTTCTATACCAAAATATTCATTATTCAACGTTACAAAAGTTTACTTGGAATAATTATTATAAATTAAAAATAAAATTATTTATGAAACTTAAAATATTAGACTTGTTTTTAATAATTAAAGTTATGAATAATATATATTTTATGCATGAAAAACTTTAATAAAACATTAAAAAAATTTAATATTTTTGTTAACAACTTACTGTATTTGATAATTTGTTGATTAAATTTAATTTTCTAGTGAGAAAAATAATTTTAAAGCGTAAATTTTCTAGTTTATTTTTAAAAGATTTTAATACATTTTAATGACAATTAGTAAATTTTATTTATTATTTAATAGAACAAAGAATTTCTTAAGATAATTGCTACGGATTTTTAATGAAAGTAATTACAGGACTAGATCATAAATGCCAAATTTTAATGAAAACAGAAATAGTTAATGCTTTAAAAGTTTGATAAATATTCAATAATATAATTGAATACTAAACTTTTCCTCAAAATAATCAAATTTCACGTTTAATAAAGAATTAATTACAAAAATATTCAATATTTCGAATGGAAGAAACGTTAACAAAACTTTACGCCATTTTTTAAATAAAATTATTAATATGTTCTGAATATTTAGATTAAATAATATTCAAAACACAACGAAACAACGAATTTCTTAGAATAAAACATAAAAATTAATAGAAAATTAATTATTGAATAGAATTCGTTATATTATTTTTTGTCACTAATTATAATGAAAAATAATAAAAATGTGTAAATATATCAATAATAATTTAAANTTCTACTTCTTCTACACTTTTTTTTTTAAAGTTATTTTTACACAAGAACAAGCTGAGAAATAGAAAATAAACCTTATAAAGTTTTATTATTGATCATAAAATGTGTAAGGATATGCTTTCCAATCAACTAGAAATGACTTTTTTCCCTCTCTCTCTTACAAAATAACACGAAATTAATCTCATCTTTACTTATTTTTTATGATTTAAACGTTATAATTTTTATTAGTACATAAATATAAGAGAAATTTAATGATTCTTCTTACTTATTTATAAAAGAAACTCGTTTATTATCGAAATTATTAAGGAAAATAAAACAATTTCTATACCAAAATATTCATTATTCAACGTTACAAAAGTTTACTTGGAATAATTATTATAAATTAAAAATAAAATTATTTATGAAACTTAAAATATTAGACTTGTTTTTAATAATTAAAGTTATGAATAATATATATTTTATGCATGAAAAACTTTAATAAAACATTAAAAAAATTTAATATTTTTGTTAACAACTTACTGTATTTGATAATTTGTTGATTAAATTTAATTTTCTAGTGAGAAAAATAATTTTAAAGCGTAAATTTTCTAGTTTATTTTTAAAAGATTTTAATACATTTTAATGACAATTAGTAAATTTTATTTATTATTTAATAGAACAAAGAATTTCTTAAGATAATTGCTACGGATTTTTAATGAAAGTAATTACAGGACTAGATCATAAATGCCAAATTTTAATGAAAACAGAAATAGTTAATGCTTTAAAAGTTTGATAAATATTCAATAATATAATTGAATACTAAACTTTTCCTCAAAATAATCAAATTTCACGTTTAATAAAGAATTAATTACAAAAATATTCAATATTTCGAATGGAAGAAACGTTAACAAAACTTTACGCCATTTTTTAAATAAAATTATTAATATGTTCTGAATATTTAGATTAAATAATATTCAAAACACAACGAAACAACGAATTTCTTAGAATAAAACATAAAAATTAATAGAAAATTAATTATTGAATAGAATTCGTTATATTATTTTTTGTCACTAATTATAATGAAAAATAATAAAAATGTGTAAATATATCAATAATAATTTAAAATATCATTTAAAGTAAAAAATATATATATAATAAACAATTAATTACGATTAAAATATTAGATTTTAAAGAAGATTAATAACTTTCGCGCTAATTTATTAAGAAAATTATTAATATATTTGAAATAATAACATTGAAAAATATTCAGAGCATAAAGAACCAGCGAATTTCTTAGAAGAAATGAAATAATTTTAGTAGAAAATAAATTATTGAATTTAATTCATTACACTAGTTTATGGCGGCGATAATAATGAAAAAAGTAATAAAAAATGAAAAAAATCCATGTCATGAAACTAAAATAGCCTTTAAAATAATTAAAATACCGAAAATTGGAGAAATTAAATGCGATAATTGTAGAGAAATTTAGTTTATTTGAGGATGTGCATTGGTGGAAATTGATTCTCCTACGTAAAGATTATGTTACAGGATTGTTAACGTTGTAAATTAATTTAGGAATAAATTATTCCTGCCTAACATACGTTAATTACGGATATAGTAAGCTAATTGATCTTACAATTAGCCAAAATATTTTGGAAATATTTTTTGAATTTGAAAAGACTTCGCGTGAAGAGTTTTCAACGCTAAACACGAGAAGCTAACTGAGTTTGAATAGATTTTCTATATGAATAGAAATAAGGATTATGAGATTAAAGGCGCTGTTTAAACATTATCTTGTACCTTTATTCCTTTTAAGTATTTAGGAAAACAATACTTTTAATTAAGTAATTTAACTTTCATATGATACATTATCGATCAATTCATAAAACGAATATTTAGCTATTAAATTTAAAAAATTGGCAGAGGGTGGAGTGGGGGAAAAGGAGGGGAGAAGTATATTTCAGTAATATTTCCCTTCAAACGAATCATGTAAATTTTAATTTTATTTTTTTAAATGAAGTTAATCAGATTTTATTTTATAAAATCTAATTTTTTTGAATTGTTGCCAAAATTAAGACGAAGAGCAGGTGTATTTCAGAAATAAATCTCAGGAGAATTGCAGAAAAAAAATAAGGAAAACGCAAAAAAAATTGTTTTTCTTTACGGTCCTGTAAAGTTTTCCCCCATTTATTATGCAATAAAAACAATTAAATATTTTATTTTCTATGTTTACATTCTCGTTAAGTTTATAAATATATATATGATGAAATTTGTTCTAAAATGCATTTCAAATATTTTTATATAAATATTTTTCTTTTTTAAAACTCTGTAAACCTATTTAAATCATACAAATTAATTTCGCATCTTCAATTGGCTAATTTGAAATTCAAATTAACCAATGAAACTGATGGATTTTCAAAATGACATTATTTATCGAATCGGTGGCGCTTCCTGTTTAAATTTTTATAATTAATGAATGAACATTTAACACATGGCTTATTGCTTCCTATTGGTTAATTATATTTAAATATTTTTAAATTAATTGAAACAAATTAACCAATTATATGGTCAAAATTCAAATTAATCCCAATTTACCAATAAAAGGCGATAGTTTATTTTAAATAAACCAATAGTGTGCAATACATTTTAAAAATTATTTTGAATTAACCAATTAGCTTACTTTTTTACAATTTCAGAGGAAAATCCTCTAAATCTTATTTAATACTGTAATGAATTATTAAATACAAATTTTTAATGATATAGGCTATGAAAAATTAAAAATTAAAATTATTTATTAATAAGAAACCTATAAAAATCCAAATCTTAGTGAAGAAACCTGTTAAATTTCTATTTTAATTCTTAATTAGGATAATATTATCAGTGGAAACCTTCTAAATTTTATATTAACTTGTCACATCATGTATAAATAATAAAGAGTAAATATAATTAAATAAATAATTTCTATTCTATATTCTTAATTACTAAGATATTTAATTTTGGGGGGATTTTCTTTGATTTTTCATTGTAATCTTTTATTTTTACTCTTTTATTTCTAGAATTTACGCAAATTTTATCTTGTAAAGCATTAAAAGTAATGCATTAAAGTGTAAATTACGTATATAAAAGTGAACAATTCAGAGGGAAAAAAAAACCATTAAAATTTTAACATTTAATTTAAATATATTAGTAAATTTTAGTCAATTAGATTAATTTTAACGTGATAATTTGAATTTGATTTCATTAAATTTCTTTTAAAAATCCTCTGTTTGTTAGGAATTATTTAATCCAGTTGAAGCGATGAAAAATGCAAATAAAGTGAAAGTTCAACTGTAAATATTTGATAATGCATGAAAAACAAATCCAAGTTTGATAGGAGAATAAATTCACATTATACTCTGCTTAGTAGGAAATATTTTTATTTAGAGGAGAGAAAAACCACTGAATTTTAATATTTAATTTAAATAGTTTGATAAAATTTAGTAAGAAATGTGTAATGTAATCCATTTTACTAAACTATTTCAATTAATTATATTCATTTTAACGTGATAATTTTGCTTTAGTCAGACTAAATTTTATTTTAAAACAAAAAAAAAAAAAATAATCCCCCTGTGTAGGGAAAGAATATTCAACTCACTCCAAACAATAAAATCTAAGTTTGGTCATAAACATTTGATAAAACATTAAAAAAAATCCATTTTGACTTAGTGGTTTTTCCTCTAATAAAAATATTCAAAGGAAAAACCACTAAAATTTTAATATTTAATTTTAAAATTTGAGAGATATTATTTAGTAAGAAAATTATAATTTATCCATTTTATAGATTATTTATTTCTCCTAATTAATCAGTTTAAATTTAATGCGAGAATTTTGATTCGATCCCATTAGATTTTCTTTTAAAATAAAAAAATAAAAAAAACCTCTGATTGGTAGGGAATATTTAACGCAGTTGAAACGATAAAAGATGCAAATAAAGTGGAAATTCAGTAGTAAATATTTGATAACGCATAAAAAAACCCAATTTGATGGGGGGAATAAATTCATAGTTTAGATAAAGAAATCCCTCTGTTTAGCGAAGAATGTTTAGCATATGAAGATAATAAAAATTCACCTTTCTTGATAAGAACATTTTGAATTGGTAAATAGAAGAAGTGTGAATATTTTATAAAAAATAAAATAATATTTCAACTTTAGTAGAAATCTTTGTTTGTTAAGAAGTTTTTACTATAATTTGAAGAAGAATACTTTATTTAGTAGGAAAAAAAGGAATTTAAATTTCAAGAACGGGGATTCAACGATAAAAATTAATAATTTGATAAGAAAAGTAAGGAAAAAATGAAGTTAATTTATTAAATTATTTCATAATTTAGTAATTTTTGAGCATTATTCTTAAATATAAACCNCTACATATTCTATTTACTTACATTGAAATATTTCAAGAACGGGGATTCAACGATAAAAATTAATAATTTGATAAGAAAAGTAAGGAAAAAATGAAGTTAATTTATTAAATTATTTCATAATTTAGTAATTTTTGAGCATTATTCTTAAATATAAACCTCCGTTTGGTGAGAACTTTAATGAATTTATTTATTAAAAATGGGCATACTTAAAATAATGAAAATTATTTAATAGAAAATTCTATTTGGTGAGCAATAATTTCACAATTTATAGGAAACTAGAGGACTGTGTGGTAAAATGTGGTTTATAATCCTTAAAAAATAGTGGAATAACCTCTGAATGTACCTTTAAATAGGGGGATTGTTACTCCAAATTGGAAAACAGTGATGCATGTCAGATACTGTACTGTACATTGTTATAACAATTGCTGAACAGAGGAATTTTCATGCAAATCTTTCTTATAAAATAGGGAATTTTCAATTTTATTGTTTTATAAGAAAAGAATAATCCTACTTAGTGTATTTCTAAACTTATATCTTGTAGAAAGGATTTATTTGATTGAATTTAATATTTAAACGGAAATAATGAGAAAAACTTTTCAAAATAATTATTAGATACAATATTCTTACGGCAGGAATTCTTTATAACCATCATTTTCAATGAAATATCTTTAAATAGGGAAATTCCTCTAAGTAAAAGCAGAAATATTTAACTGTTCTCCAAACTTCTAAACAGAGGAATAGAATAAGCACGAGTTTATTAGTTAATTTTATAATTAAATTACATGATCCAGAAAACGGAAATGAATTAAGTTTACTTTTATTGGTATTTTATTTCGAGGAAGAATTTTTGTCACGATATTTGAAGTAATGGAGAAAAGTGAGATGTTGGCAGGACTGACAATCGAACGTACGAAGTAAAAATCAAATGAACCGTATAATTTAGACATCCGTGACTGACAAACTGACCCCGAAGGGATAAACTTAGCTGCAAGATCTGTCTTATATATTTAATTTGGTTCACAACAGACATCGATAAGCATCACTTTAAGAGAAAGGAAAAAAAAATGAAATACCGTTTTAAATTATTTATATTTTTCTTAATATCGCTTTCTTCATGAATTTATTCTAATGAATTGAGAAATTTGCCTAATTTTGTTTTTTTTTTTTTTATTTTTTGCTGTTATTTTCTCTGAAAAGAGAAAATATTATGCAAAATTCTTCACATATTTTAATCTCCTTTGCTCACCTTTTCTTAGAAGATAAATAAAATAAAAATATATTAATTAAATTATAAATTTTATAAGACTTTTATTTTATTTACAAGTTTTTGTATATTTAAGATATATTTTTATTTGGTTTTTTATAATTTAAGAATAATTTATAGTTAGATATTATTTTAAAATTATTAGAAATATGTGAATATAAAATTTTGTTAGAAAATTTATAAGAAACTTCTACGAACAGAGGTTTTTATTAAAAAAAATTCCTCTGTCCAGAAGAATTTTTTAGAATTTAGAAGTTTAAAACCTCTGTTTTGTGGAATTTTCATACAAATGTAAAAGTTTTTCTAATCATAAATACGTATGAAAATTCCCCTATTAAAAATTTGTAATAAAATTCCCGTAACTGGAGTTTCATTTGGATTTTTTTTTTTTTNATAGAACAAAGAATTTCTTAAGATAATTGCTACGGATTTTTAATGAAAGTAATTACAGGACTAGATCATAAATGCCAAATTTTAATGAAAACAGAAATAGTTAATGCTTTAAAAGTTTGATAAATATTCAATAATATAATTGAATACTAAACTTTTCCTCAAAATAATCAAATTTCACGTTTAATAAAGAATTAATTACAAAAATATTCAATATTTCGAATGGAAGAAACGTTAACAAAACTTTACGCCATTTTTTAAATAAAATTATTAATATGTTCTGAATATTTAGATTAAATAATATTCAAAACACAACGAAACAACGAATTTCTTAGAATAAAACATAAAAATTAATAGAAAATTAATTATTGAATAGAATTCGTTATATTATTTTTTGTCACTAATTATAATGAAAAATAATAAAAATGTGTAAATATATCAATAATAATTTAAAATATCATTTAAAGTAAAATATATATATATAATAAACAATTAATTACGATTAAAATATTAGATTTTAAAGAAGATTAATAACTTTCGCGCTAATTTATTAAGAAAATTATTAATATATTTGAAATAATAACATTGAAAAATATTCAGAGCATAAAGAACCAGCGAATTTCTTAGAAGAAATGAAATAATTTTAGTAGAAAATAAATTATTGAATTTAATTCATTACACTAGTTTATGGCGGCGATAATAATGAAAAAAGTAATAAAAAATGAAAAAAATCCATGTCATGAAACTAAAATAGCCTTTAAAATAATTAAAATACCGAAAATTGGAGAAATTAAATGCGATAATTGTAGAGAAATTTAGTTTATTTGAGGATGTGCATTGGTGGAAATTGATTCTCCTACGTAAAGATTATGTTACAGGATTGTTAACGTTGTAAATTAATTTAGGAATAAATTATTCCTGCCTAACATACGTTAATTACGGATATAGTAAGCTAATTGATCTTACAATTAGCCAAAATATTTTGGAAATATTTTTTGAATTTGAAAAGACTTCGCGTGAAGAGTTTTCAACGCTAAACACGAGAAGCTAACTGAGTTTGAATAGATTTTCTATATGAATAGAAATAAGGATTATGAGATTAAAGGCGCTGTTTAAACATTATCTTGTACCTTTATTCCTTTTAAGTATTTAGGAAAACAATACTTTTAATTAAGTAATTTAACTTTCATATGATACATTATCGATCAATTCATAAAACGAATATTTAGCTATTAAATTTAAAAAATTGGCAGAGGGTGGAGTGGGGGAAAAGGAGGGGAGAAGTATATTTCAGTAATATTTCCCTTCAAACGAATCATGTAAATTTTAATTTTATTTTTTTAAATGAAGTTAATCAGATTTTATTTTATAAAATCTAATTTTTTTGAATTGTTGCCAAAATTAAGACGAAGAGCAGGTGTATTTCAGAAATAAATCTCAGGAGAATTGCAGAAAAAAAATAAGGAAAACGCAAAAAAAATTGTTTTTCTTTACGGTCCTGTAAAGTTTTCCCCCATTTATTATGCAATAAAAACAATTAAATATTTTATTTTCTATGTTTACATTCTCGTTAAGTTTATAAATATATATATGATGAAATTTGTTCTAAAATGCATTTCAAATATTTTTATATAAATATTTTTCTTTTTTAAAACTCTGTAAACCTATTTAAATCATACAAATTAATTTCGCATCTTCAATTGGCTAATTTGAAATTCAAATTAACCAATGAAACTGATGGATTTTCAAAATGACATTATTTATCGAATCGGTGGCGCTTCCTGTTTAAATTTTTATAATTAATGAATGAACATTTAACACATGGCTTATTGCTTCCTATTGGTTAATTATATTTAAATATTTTTAAATTAATTGAAACAAATTAACCAATTATATGGTCAAAATTCAAATTAATCCCAATTTACCAATAAAAGGCGATAGTTTATTTTAAATAAACCAATAGTGTGCAATACATTTTAAAAATTATTTTGAATTAACCAATTAGCTTACTTTTTTACAATTTCAGAGGAAAATCCTCTAAATCTTATTTAATACTGTAATGAATTATTAAATACAAATTTTTAATGATATAGGCTATGAAAAATTAAAAATTAAAATTATTTATTAATAAGAAACCTATAAAAATCCAAATCTTAGTGAAGAAACCTGTTAAATTTCTATTTTAATTCTTAATTAGGATAATATTATCAGTGGAAACCTTCTAAATTTTATATTAACTTGTCACATCATGTATAAATAATAAAGAGTAAATATAATTAAATAAATAATTTCTATTCTATATTCTTAATTACTAAGATATTTAATTTTGGGGGGATTTTCTTTGATTTTTCATTGTAATCTTTTATTTTTACTCTTTTATTTCTAGAATTTACGCAAATTTTATCTTGTAAAGCATTAAAAGTAATGCATTAAAGTGTAAATTACGTATATAAAAGTGAACAATTCAGAGGGAAAAAAAAACCATTAAAATTTTAACATTTAATTTAAATATATTAGTAAATTTTAGTCAATTAGATTAATTTTAACGTGATAATTTGAATTTGATTTCATTAAATTTCTTTTAAAAATCCTCTGTTTGTTAGGAATTATTTAATCCAGTTGAAGCGATGAAAAATGCAAATAAAGTGAAAGTTCAACTGTAAATATTTGATAATGCATGAAAAACAAATCCAAGTTTGATAGGAGAATAAATTCACATTATACTCTGCTTAGTAGGAAATATTTTTATTTAGAGGAGAGAAAAACCACTGAATTTTAATATTTAATTTAAATAGTTTGATAAAATTTAGTAAGAAATGTGTAATGTAATCCATTTTACTAAACTATTTCAATTAATTATATTCATTTTAACGTGATAATTTTGCTTTAGTCAGACTAAATTTTATTTTAAAACAAAAAAAAAAAAAATAATCCCCCTGTGTAGGGAAAGAATATTCAACTCACTCCAAACAATAAAATCTAAGTTTGGTCATAAACATTTGATAAAACATTAAAAAAAATCCATTTTGACTTAGTGGTTTTTCCTCTAATAAAAATATTCAAAGGAAAAACCACTAAAATTTTAATATTTAATTTTAAAATTTGAGAGATATTATTTAGTAAGAAAATTATAATTTATCCATTTTATAGATTATTTATTTCTCCTAATTAATCAGTTTAAATTTAATGCGAGAATTTTGATTCGATCCCATTAGATTTTCTTTTAAAATAAAAAAATAAAAAAAACCTCTGATTGGTAGGGAATATTTAACGCAGTTGAAACGATAAAAGATGCAAATAAAGTGGAAATTCAGTAGTAAATATTTGATAACGCATAAAAAAACCCAATTTGATGGGGGGAATAAATTCATAGTTTAGATAAAGAAATCCCTCTGTTTAGCGAAGAATGTTTAGCATATGAAGATAATAAAAATTCACCTTTCTTGATAAGAACATTTTGAATTGGTAAATAGAAGAAGTGTGAATATTTTATAAAAAATAAAATAATATTTCAACTTTAGTAGAAATCTTTGTTTGTTAAGAAGTTTTTACTATAATTTGAAGAAGAATACTTTATTTAGTAGGAAAAAAAGGAATTTAAATTTCAAGAACGGGGATTCAACGATAAAAATTAATAATTTGATAAGAAAAGTAAGGAAAAAATGAAGTTAATTTATTAAATTATTTCATAATTTAGTAATTTTTGAGCATTATTCTTAAATATAAACCTCCGTTTGGTGAGAACTTTAATGAATTTATTTATTAAAAATGGGCATACTTAAAATAATGAAAATTATTTAATAGAAAATTCTATTTGGTGAGCAATAATTTCACAATTTATAGGAAACTAGAGGACTGTGTGGTAAAATGTGGTTTATAATCCTTAAAAAATAGTGGAATAACCTCTGAATGTACCTTTAAATAGGGGGATTGTTACTCCAAATTGGAAAACAGTGATGCATGTCAGATACTGTACTGTACATTGTTATAACAATTGCTGAACAGAGGAATTTTCATGCAAATCTTTCTTATAAAATAGGGAATTTTCAATTTTATTGTTTTATAAGAAAAGAATAATCCTACTTAGTGTATTTCTAAACTTATATCTTGTAGAAAGGATTTATTTGATTGAATTTAATATTTAAACGGAAATAATGAGAAAAACTTTTCAAAATAATTATTAGATACAATATTCTTACGGCAGGAATTCTTTATAACCATCATTTTCAATGAAATATCTTTAAATAGGGAAATTCCTCTAAGTAAAAGCAGAAATATTTAACTGTTCTCCAAACTTCTAAACAGAGGAATAGAATAAGCACGAGTTTATTAGTTAATTTTATAATTAAATTACATGATCCAGAAAACGGAAATGAATTAAGTTTACTTTTATTGGTATTTTATTTCGAGGAAGAATTTTTGTCACGATATTTGAAGTAATGGAGAAAAGTGAGATGTTGGCAGGACTGACAATCGAACGTACGAAGTAAAAATCAAATGAACCGTATAATTTAGACATCCGTGACTGACAAACTGACCCCGAAGGGATAAACTTAGCTGCAAGATCTGTCTTATATATTTAATTTGGTTCACAACAGACATCGATAAGCATCACTTTAAGAGAAAGGAAAAAAAAAATGAAATACCGTTTTAAATTATTTATATTTTTCTTAATATCGCTTTCTTCATGAATTTATTCTAATGAATTGAGAAATTTGCCTAATTTTGTTTTTTATTTTTATTTTTTGCTGTTATTTTCTCTGAAAAGAGAAAATATTATGCAAAATTCTTCACATATTTTAATCTCCTTTGCTCACCTTTTCTTAGAAGATAAATAAAATAAAAATTTATAAAATTTATAATTTAATTAATATGACTTTTATTTTATTTACAAGTTTTTGTATATTTAAGATATATTTTTATTTGGTTTTTTATAATTTAAGAATAATTTATAGTTAGATATTATTTTAAAATTATTAGAAATATGTGAATATAAAATTTTGTTAGAAAATTTATAAGAAACTTCTACGAACAGAGGTTTTTATTAAAAAAAATTCCTCTGTCCAGAAGAATTTTTTAGAATTTAGAAGTTTAAAACCTCTGTTTTGTGGAATTTTCATACAAATGTAAAAGTTTTTCTAATCATAAATACGTATGAAAATTCCCCTATTAAAAATTTGTAATAAAATTCCCGTAACTGGAGTTTCATTTGGATTTTTTTTTTTTTGCTGAAAACAATGTAAGTGCTTAGATTCAAAGATTTTATTTAAAAAAATGTTTTATTATTAATATTTAATAAAGTTGTGAATTGAGAAAAAAAAAAAGAATTGCCAGACTAACTGTCAAAATAGAATGTTTCTGTGATAGGATATTGTTTTATAAGCTCGCAAATGACAGAAATTACTTCCAAGTATACCTTCGAACAGAAGAATTGTAACTATTTATAGAAATCTTCAAATTGAAAAGTTGTGAGGAATGTCAGGAGGATTTTTCTACAAACCTCTAACAGAAATTTTCTGCAAATATTTTGAACTGAGGAAGTTTTATGTAAAGCTAGATCAAAGGAATTTTTTACGCAATCGTCAACGTAGATATTTTCTTATAAATTTCTATATATACCATTGAATAGATGAATTTTTATCCAGACCTCCGAATAGAGGAATTTTTTACATATCGAAACAAAAGAATATTCAAACATGAACAGAGGAGGTTTTTATATGAAGCTCAGAAAATTTTCTTATAAATCTAACAGATTAATTTTTGTGTATGCTTCTTAGATATTTTCATACAAATTCGTATACATAACTTATTGTTGAGGTGATGAATTATTCATGTAGACTTCTAAACGGAGGAATTTCTATAACGATGAATATATAAAAATTCCTATGTTAAAAGGCTCTACTAATGTTCATATACAATCGGGCTTCTTAACGGGAATTTTTATACATATCACTGGAAACAGGAATTTTCAGGCAAACTTCTGATCAAAAAAGTCTAGCAATAAAAAAAACTTTTAAACTTAAAATTAGTCTTATTTGATAAAGCACAAATTCAAAGCCTTATTTCAGAAAGCACAAATTTAAAGTCCGCATATTATTTACCTTTAACAGAATTATAATTAATTATTCAAAAATAATAAAGGAATTTTACACGTTTTTATAAAGAAATTATTAAAATTTCACATTAAATCCATTGACTTAATATATAAATTATTATAATTACGTATAACAGAAATTTAGTTATTTAAATATTCAAAAATTGTAGTAAGATTCTAGATTATTACTTATTTAAGTCATCACATATCACGTAAGCACTCGAGGCAATCACTTTGAAAATTTCCTCTCATTTCCTCTGACAGTTGCACCTGACATTTTACAAACCTCTGAATTAGGGGGGAAATAAGAACTTACGAGAATTTGTTAGTGTTGTTTTTTTTCTTTTTTAGGATTTAAAATATAAAATAACGACATTATCTTAAAACGTGACGTGTTGGAAACACATTTTAAAGAAGGTGTATTCTAATTAATGTCTATAAAAAAAAAATGTAGTAAATAATATGTAAAAATTTTATTATAAAGTTTTAATGAAGTAAATTAAATGGAACCACGTAAAATCTATTTTTTAAAGCTTCTATTGTAATTGTATAATGTTAAATAAAAATAAACTACTTGAAATTTTCTACGTGACTTATCTGAGATCTTCAGTTAAAGAAAAAAAAAGATGAAGTAAGGAATTGATTATGGTATCGATTCTTCTTTAATTTTTCCTTAAATAATTAGTTATAACTTGATTTTACTTAATCTATAATGCTATAAGTTTAAAAAATATATATATTTTTCCCTTACATTTAGCTTAATTTTTAGCTCTAAGTTGAAATGCTTTCAGAGGATTTCCTACTAACTTGTATGCTTTTAATGAAGATAAACTAGATTATTTCGCATTTCTTAAATTTTTAAATTAAATCCTATTGAAATTATTGTTATAAAACACGTTATAATATACATTTTGTAAATTTTTAATCATTTCTACTTTAATTTTCATTATAAAACGAATAGAAATGTTTTTAGAGGATTTCTTACTAAATGCATTTAATCTTTATAATTTAATTTTAATTTTTTTTTCCATGTTTAAATTAAATTGCATCGAATATTTTTGGCAAAAACAAATTAAAGAATTTTAAAATATTTATTTTATATTGTATCCAACTTAAGTTTTAATTATAAAATGAGTTAATATATTTTTAGAGGTTTTACTACTAAATGCATTTACTGGGGTTAATGTTTATTTTTTAGAATTTATTCAAACTTCTAATAGAATTATACTGAAGATTTATGTTACAAATAAAGCTTAAAAATTATATTTTGAATTAAATTTAATTTATAATTATAAAATGAGTGAAATCTTTTTAGGGGATTTTCTACTAAATGCATTTAATGATAATAAATTTATATTTTTTATTTATTTAAGCCCTATAACTGAATTATAAGAAATGTTGTTGTTATAATTAAGTTTAACAGTTAAAAAAATATATTTTTCGTTTTATTTAGGTTAATTTATAATTACAAAATGGTAGAAATGTTTTTGGAGGATTTCCTACTAATTGCATTTAATGATAAACTGCATGATTTTTGCATTTATTCAATTTTTGAGTTGAATTACAACAAGTATTATTGTTATAAACTAATTTAAAGGTTAAAATAGATATATTTTTTCATTTCATCTAGCTTAATTTTTAATTATAAAATGAGTAAAAATTCTTTCAGAGGATTTTCCTGGTACAGGCATTTATAAATATTTTAATGAAGATTCTTAATGAAGTTTTACTTTTGTCCAATTTCTAAGTTTAATTATTCGGATCGTAATAATAGAAAAATATCTGGATTAAATTTTATAGGTGCTCATTGCGCCACTCATATTTGGCGCAATAAGCACCAATGAAATTTAATATAATAAATAAAACAAATTGATATAATAAATAAAACAAATTGATACATATTCTAGATTTCAGATTTTTACTATAANTCACATTCAAACAAACACCTCTTCATAAATAGTTTAATGTTTACTTGAGTGGCCGTTGTTGTCAGCATTCTACATTCTACATTATATTATTTTATAAAGTTCTAAAAATGCTTATAGGATCAAATAAAGCGAAATAAGCTGACTCTACTCGAGATAATGTTGGGAAGTTTTTCGAATTCTTAAATCCTCCTTGGATAAGTTTTAGAATAATGGATGCTATTTCAAACTACAGGCTTCAATCTAGGATTTTGTTAAGTTACTAGAACAAAAAAGTAAGATAAAAAAATAAATAAAACAAAATTCGTGAAAATTTAATTTTGGAAAAAAAAAGTAGGAGCAAAGTTTACTTCTTTATAAATAAATAATCAGCTTTTATAACCATTAAAGAACAAGGAGAGGAAAAAAAATAAAAGTAAAAAAAAATGCTGTAAAGTTTTCAAAACAATTCTTCTTCTTCTTTGTTTTTAATGTATTATATTTTGGAACAAACCACTGAATCAGGAATAACTCTCATAAGAGAAAAGATGTAGAGAAATGCAATTTTCGGAACCATCTTCAATTTTGGAAATGTTCCAAAGTACTTTCTTTGGGAATTTGGCTCCTTACATGGAGCTCAGAGGCATCAAAGCATTGTCTTTTTGGCAGGTGAGTTGTCTTCTTATACCATTTTTCACTTGCTAATTAGCTGGCAAACGTGACAAGTTTTTTCCTCCCAAATTTCCAAAAAAAGAAATGAGAAGCTGAAAGAAAACTCGTCGATTTTAAAAATTCAATTTAAAATAAAAAAACGAAAATAATTTAGGAATAAAAACTATAAATATTTAATTCCTCAATTAAAATTCTTGATTAAGTTCTAAATTTTAACACTGTAGACGTAAGCTTTCGTGTTAGATAACGTTCTTGTCGTAGCTAAATCTATTTGAAGGAAACTGTGTTAAAGTTCAGCGAATATCATCAAAAATCGATTTTGGTCAGTGTAAATTTGGTTTGTGTTTGTTCCTCAAGTAGCATCGGATCATATTTTATTCCCATTTTTTCAACTAAAATGAAATTTTAAGAAGCAATTTTAACTAAAGAATGTTTCCAAAATAGCATCCCTCATTGCAAAAAAAACCCCTCAAATTTCAACATGGAAAATCGATTTTAAATAATGTAAAATTGATTTATTTGTAACTGCAGTAGCATTATTTATGCATTTTTGAAAATTTTATGTCATTTTTCTGAAGTAAAATAAATTAAGTTCTTGTTACTCCAGTAGACTAATAATTGTGTAACTTGCTTCAGTTTACTGACAGAAATGTTGAGTAAATTAAAAAAAAAAAAAAATAACATTTATACAAGATGCCTCTGAAGATATGTTACTTTAATAGCATAAGTTTGTTTCAGCAATACTATTTTGTGCATAAATTTATAGCATTTCTACTAGTTATTATTCTACTATAGCAGCTCTACAGTTTACTCTTCTACTGTAACAGTTCTCTCATAGGAGTATTACTACAATTAGTATAAACAATGACTGCTATTATAAGTATTGTTATAGTAGTACATCTATATAAAACAACACTGTTTTCAATTTTATCATAAGAATTGTAATATGTATTACTATAACAACATAGATTTGCTTTAAATATAAATTTATGATTAATACAGCAGCAAACAATTAATAATAACATTAATAAATTAAGTTGTTAAAGAAAAAATGGCAACACAGAATGGAAAGAAGTAGTGCCATCTGAGCAACAATTGGACTTAGGACAACATAATAATAACATTAATAAATAATATAGGAATATTAAAATTAATATTAATTAATAACGACAACAACAATGAAGAGAATTATAAATACTAAACAATGACACATGTTATGAAGTTGCGCTATCTGTAGAGAAGAAACGAAAGTAAACAACCTACGTACAGATTTATAGTTGATTTATAATACTTATTTACAAAAGCCAAATGGTTTTCAAATTTATGTCTCTTTGGTGGACGCTTATTTGTTTTAGTGTGAATGTTACCAATACACGACCTTCCTTTCCTNTAGTTTCTTTTATAAAATTAGTAAATTATATTTCCAAAATCTAGTAAAACAGCTCCTGAATTATCTTCATTGATGTAAAAGTTATACATGTTAATCGACTTCAACTAGCATTAAAATTGTTATACAGTTATAAAATTAGCAATACCAACCTTCAAAAGTTAGGAAAAAATACCTTTAGGAGAATGTTCGTTAACACAAAAATCCCGTTTGTTACGCTAATAGAATAAAGACTCTGTTCTAATTTCAAGAATAATTAAAGATGTCTTCAAAGTTGCATGTAAATGGGGATTTCGAGCTGTATATTTATTGCTATAGCAACGTTGCAAACTGTTAATTCACGAAAAATTGCTTGCTGGGCAATTATGCAAGAAGTAGAAAAAAGATCCTTATCAATGTCAAGCACTTAAGATATTTAACTATAGATAATTATGACTTGTATCATCAACTTCAAACCTATTTTCTTCGTGATAGCAACAGTAGGAGGGAAGAAACTAAAGGGAAACACGAATATTTCACGTAATAACTATCTTTAGAGGTCATGTAAATAAAAATTTATTACTGTAGCAGCATAATAAATATTAAAAGACGATAAAAATAATAGCAACACATAGTTTGTTGTAGCGGCATCAAAGAAAAGTAAGGAAAACCCTCCAGAGAATTAATGCAATTTGTTAGGAATCATGCGTTAAAATGCAATTATTTAATCGGATTAAAAGCAGATTTAATCGCTTTAAGCAACTTGATTAGTTGAAAATTTAAGGTCGTGATTTGGAAGAGTTTGAAATCAATTGCATACCTCTAAATTATTGATGAATTGTTGAAAAAAACGGATTCAAAAATCCGATAAAAACCCTCATAAATTTGAATTTTACAAATGTTCTTTCATATTCAACTAAACTTTAATCTACTTTCGATAATCTTACTTGCCTCAGGGGATTTTAGCGCAAGGTATTTCGATCACGTACAGGTAAAAATTGCTGTTAAATCCCTTCTTCCTATTTTACTTTTAAAAAGAAAGAAATCCTTTATCATTCCATTAAATAGTTCCTCCGTAATTTCCCGAAAAATGAGATCTTAAGAAAGCTTTCTACAATCCTCCTGAATAACTGGAACTCGTATTCCGTATAATAACAATATTTATCAAATATTTTGTTAAAACTAACTCCAAAACTTATAAAATTAACTTTATCATCGAAAATATAGAATAAATTATTTAAAATAAGTACTTTTAAACTTTTCTTATCGATTATTGGTTCATTTGAAATTTGAAAAGATTGTATTTTAAGCCTATTGGTTAATTTAAATTTAAAATTGACGAATTTAATACTCTTATTGGTTAATTGATTTTTGAAAGAGAATATTTTTTACATTGATTGGTTTTGATAAATTTTTTATTTAAAATTTAAAATAAAATCTTTTTAAATGGTTAATTTAAATGTAAACCTTTGCATTTTGTAATTCAACTGAACAACGAAACTAAATATCACATCCTTCTCTGATTGGTTACTTTAAATTTGAAATTCACTAATACTGAGAGGTGTTTGGTGCGTTAATTTTTAACAAGAATTGTTCAATAAAAGCTCGAATTTTTTATTTAAAATAATGTTTAAGTTAAAAAATTTATGACATTTCTAAATATTTTCTTAAAATATTTTTTTTATTATCGATTTGACATTTTATGATATTTTATAAATATATAACGTCCATTTTCATATTTCCAGAAATATCGTTCTTAATCGATGTTTTCTACGCGATATATATATATATTTAAATTGTGTATAATTTTAGAACATTGAACTCTTACGAAAACTTTTAAAAATTTTAAAAATAAGTAATATATATATTTAGCAACAAAGCATTTAGAATTTAATCACTAGACGGCGATGTAGCGTTGATTCACGTGTAATTGGATAATTTAAATTTAAAATAAATTTGAAATGACCAATAAGATAAAAGTATTTGAAAATTTGAAAATTTAAATTTTGCATTTATCCAGTCAGAGTTATTCCAGCACTGTACTTTGTACAGAAAAGTAAAATTGATTTATTTTAATTTTTAACGTGCTATTTTGATTAATTTAATGTGTTTTGGCCTAAAATTATAAACGAAAACAATTTTATTTTTCTACAAAAACAGTTCATATTCTTGCATTTTCTAAAGTTTCAAGAGGTTTCAAGCAATATTGAATAGATTCAATCACTTTTGTAGTGTCAACCTCTACACTTTAGCGATTTTTCTGTTTTTATGTTTTATGTAACGCGTGTAACATCCGAGAAAACAACTGTAACAACCCGAATTGCCGATTGGAAGCAGTCCAATCGAATTACTATCGTTTAGAGTGTATTGATTCAAATAAACTGGGCGTAACGCTCAAACATGTTATATCTAAATATGTTGACAGTTTTGACAAGCGTAAAACTAGAAAAATCTATCAACACCGTTTCTAAAATCAATGTCACAAGGTTCAATAGCATTCAATTCAACGTAAACGCATGTTACATTTTTAGTACCAATAACTTTTCAGTAGTATTAAAGCACTAAAAACTGTCGTGCCAGATATTTTAAGCTTACAAAAAAAGGTCATGCAACGACTTATGACGTGAAGTACAATTTATTTAAACCCAAAAATGTCACAATTTATCTTGCCTACAATTTTATCACACCCAAAATTGTCATCCAGGATTTATGTCGTGCCGCAATTTATTCAAGCTTGAATCTTATATCCAAATTTATTCGCGTAGAATTTGTATTAATATTAGTTACGAATTTTTCTTGAATAATTTTAAGTTATTCCTATTTTATTTTCCTGTTTAATGTACACAAGGCCAGATTTATTCATAAAAATTGTAGCCTCGTAACATGAGACTGCAGCTTAATCATAGATTAAGAGGCGACAACTTAGGGCCTCACATTTTAATTTTTAGTAGGCCTATTATCTGGAGGAGAGGGAAGGGCCTCTTATAGGTCGTGCTTACACTACATATTC
The DNA here is from genome assembly GCF_000671375.1 of Centruroides sculpturatus. Lineage (NCBI taxonomy): Eukaryota > Metazoa > Arthropoda > Arachnida > Scorpiones > Buthidae > Centruroides > Centruroides sculpturatus. The sequence goes on from NW_019384875.1 coordinate 90,124, forward strand.
TATTTACTTACATTGAAATATAACGATTCATAATTTGAGTCATATGAAAATTTATTCATATCGAAGTTAACGTGATGCAATTTTCTCAAACTCAAACTTCTCGTGCTAACTGCACATGCAATAATCTACTTAATTAAAGTATGTATCATAATATGGCCATGTTTTACAACACAGAAACGTTGTTACAAGACATTCGTGCGCTAAAAATTCGTGCAAACATAAAAAAGAAGTTATTCTACAAAATTGATTTAATGTTTAACTTAGTTATTAAACTTTATTCAAACGCAAAGGGTCGAAATCATGACGGATGAAGAATTAAATTGCTCCAAGTTAACGAGTTGTAATTGGTTAAAACTTAAGAATATCACATTATAAACTAGTTTATATAGCGTTACAACGTAGAAAATCCACAAAATGTTGCCAAAATGCTACTGCACGTTTCAATTAAGGTATCTTCGAGATACTTTACACAGTCAGAAAGTTATTTCTGTATCTAACCTATTATAGGCATATATGGATGAAGAGATGATTACAGTGATGCGTGTGAAATTGCCTTAAAGGTTGGAAGGGCAAATAAAAAGAAAGGATACATTTCCATTTAGGCAATCGTGATAGAGCAAATACATTTAAGGATTTATCCAAACGATACAGAATCATTTTGTTGATAAAAACAAGTTGCTTTCCCCTCATAAATTTTGCTATTCCTTCGCTTCACTTCGATTGCTATAAAGATAGTTGCAATACAGATACACATATATATTTTTTAATATTCATAACTTCTGTTTTGCAGTTGGCATTTGGAATTGTTCCAAGCGTACTGTCTGAAACAACAGAAATAACTCAAGTGGATAGAACCGAGAAGAAACTGGTAAGCGTTATAAATCATGAAGAAATATATATTTTACTTATTTATGCATTTCTGTAATCAATATTTCATGCAATTTTTCTAACTTTAACAATATTAAATCATCCGTTTGGTTGTTGAGTGGAGCGTTAATGATAATCACTTACCCCGAAGCATCTGTTAGTTAACTTTTCTTGATGGAGTAATTGATTTTAACAGCATTTTTACTGATTGAGCAGATATATATATATATATATATATATATATTTCTTCTTTAAAATATCGAATTGCCATTTTATCTGGATGTATTTAAATGTCTCAAATTATTGTTATCTAAAAACAATGAGTCCTGGTTTTCCTCTAAATCGAAACTACAATAAAATGTTATCTAAAGGAATTACAAACAGATAAAAGTTTCTAGCTTCGAAAAATAATATCTTGGGATTTTGTCAACAGTTCTTAACGAAAATAAAACAGAGAGAAACAGCTGATCTGTGTCAATATTTGTCTTCGTATATAGTAACGACCCTATAGATCAATGAAGAAAAAAAGGAACAAAATTAATTTGATTTTCTAGTATATTAAAGATTTAAAAGTACTTCCAATTGATAAATTTATTTTTAAAAAATATTTTCATAATTATTTATCCTTAATGATTATTCACTTAAGTGCTTAACGTCATTTTGTCATCCTGGATTTGTGTCGTACTGTAATTTATTCAAGCAGAAACTTACATCAAAATATGAACTTTTTTTTATGTATTTTTGTGCTGATGTAAGGGCAGGTTTACGCATTAGCTGAGTGATCTACAGCTTAGAGCTTTAAGGCTTCGTGCCTTATAAACTGCAATTCATAAGGAATCCCACTCCTTTATATATTAAAGGCCTCAACTGATTTTCTTCTACTATTACTGTTTTTTGTCACTAGCTTCCTCAGTTCTGTAATGCATTGTGATAGATGTGATTTTGAAATAATCCACATGCTCTTCCAGAAGAGCGAGAAGACTTTTTTATCTGTATATAAATTCAGTTAACATGTCAAAATATTATTATTGAGATTTTACAGAGGAACTTAATTCAAAATTCTTCTATTTTTATATCGCAAAATTAGTTAATTGAACAGTAAAAAAACAGGTTTGTTAATTCTGAAAGATTAAAAAATAAAAATTTAAAAATCTACTAAAAGTTTATGCCCTTATCATTAGTTGGATAGTGGTTTTTATGTAAAAAAAAACCCACGTTAACAATAAACAATGAGATAAAAGTTATGCAGAATTTTATAAGTTCTTTATGCATGATATACTTTATTGTATTTAATTTACCTTATCTGCTCTGAATTTCTTATTCAAAAGCTTTGCAGAGTCTCGATTTACCCTTATCTATATTTCTAAATATAGCAATAAATTTACTCTATTTAGAAATATGGGTTATAGATAAGCAAGTTGAGATTGTGAGCATCTTAACAACCATTATCTCAACTGCAATCCATTTATCCTTCAGTCATTGTATCATCTTGATAAGCAGCATCATCGGCATCACAGCTGCATTGTAATAATTTAGTATCTCTATAATATTCAATATAACTTGAGTGAATCATTAAAAATGGTGCATTCTCAATCATTATCACTAGGAAATTAAAAAGAATACGGAAGGATGGTCAGAATGGGGTGAATGGAGCCCATGCACCAAGAGTTGTAACGGAGGAGTGAGCCATAGATTAAGAAAATGCAACAGAAGAACCGGTTGTGGAGGAGATTCCATTGTTTACAAGATTTGTAGTATGCAGGTGAATATATAACATGCTAAGCTTTCGTTACTTGGACTTTGAGTAATTTAAACAAGGATAAAATTTTAGCATTGCGAGAAACAAACCGATTTTAGAGCGGCACAATGCACAGCGTACGACAGTACACCTTATAGAAATAGGCTATACACGTGGTTACCTTTCTACGATCCTGCAGATCCGTGCAGCTTAACCTGTCAGGCTCAGAGTTATAATTTTGTAGCCAAATTAGCTAGCAACGTCGAAGATGGTACAAGATGTAGAGAGGGATCGTTGGATATGTGTGTCAAAGGGAAATGCCTGGTAGGTACTGTACTATCAATTTCTATTGTTCCTTTGAGAATACTCATCTTAGAAATTTCATCTTTATTTCTGTATTAGCCTGTGGGATGCGATCTTAAATTAGGTTCGAATCAGAAAGTGGATCAATGTGGTGTGTGCGGAGGTGATGGTTCGACTTGTCGAAAACCCCTGTATGCCTGGAGCGAAAGTCAATATTCGCCTTGTTCTGTTACTTGCGGAGGAGGTAAGTGGCATATGTAGTTTGATCTTTCTCGGTACGGAGTTTTTTTTTTTTCTTTTTGAATTATCGACTCTTCTTCAGTCTAGTTAGAATTGTTTTTCCTTACTCGAGGGGTGTAAAATTCGATTTTTTCTAGAACAAAAGAAAACTTATTGTTTGAAGTACTTACCAACGATTATGAATAATTGTTCTGGTGCAATTTTATTGAACAGACAAAAATATAGGAAAAATCCTGATAATTTTTCTATTCTAAATATAATTTACATTCAAAATAACTGATTCTAATAAATTAAGATTATTTTTAATAAATTATAACGAGGATATATGTTCTGTAATGAGACTTTGTTAAATTAAAACTAAAAAATAAGAATTTGATTCAGAATATTTTTACTGTAGATTAAGTTCAGATTTATGTAGAGTAAATAAATCAAAGAATGAGGATTTGAACCCTATAAATATATCTAAACAATCCAGGATGAGGATTCAGGCAGGAATTTAAATTCAATGTAATGTTGTATAATATTGATAGTTTATAATTAATAGCATTAACATTGTTTCTGTGTTCTGTACCAATGAGAAAGTTTACCTCCAGTCTAATTTAAATGATTAATTATTATAATTAAATCATTAATTAGGTTATCAAATGTCCAGACCAATTTGCAGAAATAAAGAAACAGGAAAAGAGATAGACGAAGGTTATTGTAACATATCTCACCGACCACGTCCAAAGATAAAAGAATGTAATCTTCATAAATGTCCCAATAAGTATGTAAAAAGAGGAAATCAATGTATTTTGGAGTAATTGAAAAACTTCTACACTCATTTTTCCTAATTGGTACTCTTTAGATGGATCACAGAAGAGTGGACGGAATGTTCGACTACTTGTGGAAGGGGAACACAAACTCGTCACGTTTACTGCGCTAAGGATGGTCATAATGGTACTCGAATCCCTATCAGTGGTGCTTATTGCCATACTCTAAAACCTGCGACGGAACGTACTTGTAATATAAAAGATTGTCCAAGATGGTATGAAGGTTCATGGTCGGGGGTGAGTAATTGCAGCACCAATTATATTTTCTCAAGGATGCTCAATTGTCTAATCGAATTTGGAGTAGCTGTATAATAATTTCAAACATTTGTAAGCTGATATAATTATTTTATTTTAGTGTTCTACGTCTTGCGGACAAGGTTTCCAGAGACGAGTTGTCATTTGTAAAGATCACACTGGAGAAACGAGCGATCAATGCGACAATTCGAAAATGCCAGCGAGACGACAACTGTGTAATAGTGGTATAAGTTGTGGAGATGATACTGGTAAGTACTCTAAAACGGAAAAATATATCTTTTATTTGCAATTTCTGCACGTCATTTATTGATTGAATGTGTTCTATTTTTATTTAGAAATCTGTTTTTTGCATGTTGTAAGTTCCTCGCAATTATCTTACAAAATATCGTCATTTCATAAAAGAGTAATTACAGAAAAGAAAATGATCGGTTTTTCAATTTATTTGTTTATTTTATGTAGAATTTATCGAGTAAAAATCATTTTAACGTAATCTTTTCATTTCAGAAATTTAAGTTTAACGGTAATTCATCTTGATTTAAAACGATTTTATTACATTTCTGTTCAATAATTTATCAAATGATGATGTAAGTAAATATGAGCATTATCATGTTTGTGCTTGCTGCTCGTCTAAATTTTGATAAATTACTAAATTAATTCACTAGAAAAATCCAAAATTATAATTTTTGAGAGTAGGATTTTAAATTTTAATTTAAACAAGGAAGAATTACTTTTAACTTTAAAAAGAAAATGTATATAAATTATATATACAGCTTAAATTAAGCTAAAAAGTTATTATTTTTAGCATATTGAAGTCCGAATTGCCATATCAGATCAATAACGATCGCTTTCATACTTATTACATATAATTATTTTGGGAATGTTGAAAAAAATTGATAAAGAATAGCATATTGATTACCACATCTATCAAAAATATGGGACATTATTCAAAACAGCCCAATTTCGTTTATTTATAATACTTCTGGGTATTATAAATAACACTAAAACATATAACTAAACATGCAGATCTTGAGCAGAATCTCAAATTTCTTCCATGGTCAATCCTAAATCTTAAAGTATGGCCACCCATCTACTAAATTCAAGAATTCAATCCTGATTCCTTTCATAATTTTGCATAATAGTGGCATTGTGCTCAATTTCACACCCATTGTAAATCGGCCAATGATGAAGGTCATCTCTATATAAAAGGTTAACATTGATGCTCCTTTATTGCATTTAATGGACAAAATTGAAGCATATATTTGCTGGTATGCATTACATGGCTGGCTCCAAGTTTACCTGTTGTGTGATATGATGATAATGTTCCTCATATTGGCTGAATAAAACAATGAGGGTCATTGATCCATTCCGGGATCATAATAATGCCACATGTAATGGGTAAAATTGGGTCTAGCTATACAGCTATTTAATAAGAGTTTCTGATATCAGATACTAGCACCTGAACTGTTAAACAAAGCACGAGTCATTTGGCTTAATCGTAACCCCAACTTTGCGCAACTCGGTACAAAACTCATATATCAGCTGTAGTAGTCCCTATAGTTTTAGTGAAATCATAGTGCAGTATTTTCAATTATTAATATTTATGTAATTATAACAGTAATGTTGATATAATTCATTCTTATCAAATTGGATTCATATACTAGTGTAACATATAATTTTTCATTTATATTATTAATAGATCTAAGTAGTGCAGCACTGTCATTTCTTTCAAAGAAAAGTAATAATTTGAATTTTCTAATTTGTTAAATTCTATATTGCTGCATTAAAAAAATATGCAATGATATAGAATAGTGTGGCAATAATTGTCACTATGTAAAACCTTCCTTTCAGGAAAAGTCTCTCAAGAAGATTCTCCACCATATTTGTCGCCATATTGGGCCAGCAAGATGAATTTGCCCAATTTTATGAAAACTCATCCAAGGTATTGGTATTTTCTACTAAATTTTCTACTTTTTACTTTAAAATGGTCTAGAATATTTTTCAAAATCTCGTACATTTTCTTTCTGAAAGAAATGTACAAGATAAATTACAACTATGTGGCACTAATTTTGGCTATTTGCTCTGTTTTCATTTGGAAATGTATAATAAATGTAACATATTCTAAATTTCTGCAGGATTTTTTTGAAATGTTGAGATAAAAACTCCCCTACACTGTTAGAATGACCCAAGTCACATGGTATCTCCATGTTTTCTAGCTATGTGGCCGGAGAATGGGGACCCTGTAGTGTTACGTGCGGTGCAGGGGTCCGCTGGCGTCACGTGGTGTGTCAAATATTCTTGGAATTCTCACGAGCTATAGCTACTTTGCCAGACAGGGAGTGCCGTGGTAAGACGACGATAAATTATCATTCTTTTGTTTGTTTCCTGCATGCATTTGTCCCATTTTTGTATTTAGGAAAACTACCTTCTGTAATCTAAATTTTCCATTAATATAGTTGTCTATGAACTCCCCGTAGTTAGTGTAGTAAATTAATCGTACAATATATTATATTTAAAATTCCTTTGAATAAAAATGACAGTGCTGCTGAATAACTTTATAGAATATTTTTAAAGTGTAAGGTTTATTTTATTATTTTGGATAGTTTCAAGTAAGTATTCTATAAAATTGTATAGTAGAATGTACCCATTAGAATTAGTTTAGTTATCAATTTATGTAGATATTCAGTTATCTATATTTGCTTTGGTTGCACTATATAGCATAAGGTTGCTCTTTGTTATGAATTAATTTTGTAATGGAAAAGGACTATCTTGAAATGTTCTTCATAAACAAACGAAGTCATCTTTTCTGGAAATATTTTTATATCATTTTATTGATTGTTTGCCTCCATAATTCAAAGCATTGTCATTTCTATGATCACGCGCAACTATCATGATGCAAAGTTTTTGATAATAATTAGCTATATATAATAATTGGATAATAAATGTAGCAATTATTTGCAATAATTGGCTACATGATCACTCAATTAACACACGTCCATTGCCTGGAATCCACAATTCAATCTGAACCAGGTTTCAAAATTTCAGTCAGTAGTCAAGCATCACCATTATGCTGGTTGAAACCTAATGGTGTATATTAAAATACATCCTCAATGCGAATAAATGGAGGAAAGAATATATAACATTTCTGAATTAATTATAAATATTTTTATATCCCTTATAATTATCACGATTTCCAAACAAATTAATAATTTACCCTATTTAATTTTGAAAACAATTCATATAGATAACTGAAATATTCAGGAATATTTTTTTAGATTCATAAATATGGAATTATAATAAATAATTATCTAGACATTTTTAGAAAGAATAGTAATAAAATCGTATACCGAATTTTGAAGAGATTGATAAATACGCAGCCATCTCACTAATTTATTATTATTATATTCTTCTATAGGTTCGAGACCAATGGAAGTTGAAAGATGTTACACTCAGCCGTGTTCACCGGATCAAAATCATCTGTCTGGTTTGAATTTCATTCCAGACAGAAATGAAATACATGTGACATATTCTTGGAGAATGGCCGGTTATACGCCTTGTAGTGCCTCTTGTCTCGGAGGTATAACTGTAATGAATAATTTTCGTATTCTTTTAATTAAATTCGGCATAACAAATATATATTTTTAATAGGTACGCGCGAATCCATTATACAGTGTATTAGAGATTATGATTATGCTGTTGTTAGTCCATATATGTGTGATTTAGACACTAAACCTCCGACAAATACTCAACCTTGCAATGAGCATCCATGCCCTCCAAGGTAATATTCTAAACTCGAATTCTTTGTAAATACTTATGATACAAAACGCTAAAATGAAACATAATTTTGCCAGAATGTATTCTTGATATTGTCTGAGAGGTTTAATTTGATTAAATTGGGGAAGATCCTGCTGCTTCGAGATGTTAATAATGAAAGGACATATCAAAGAAATCGAATAGAATTCTCTATTCAATATCGTATTCTGGCATTATTGTGTTTTCTATCAACTAGAAAACAGACAAAAATCAAAATTTAATTACTGTAGATGGAATACTACGGCCTATAGTCCTTGTTCCAAAACTTGTGGAGGAGGTATTCAATCACGTAAAGTAACGTGTGTTCACGAAAAAACTCATAGCAGTTCCGGAACACAAACTGTTGCCAACAATCTTTGTCCACAACCTCCGCCGCTTGCTCAACAATACTGCAATGTTTTTGATTGTCCACCAAAATGGCATTTAGAACCATGGAGTAAAGTGAGTAAAATAAATTTCACAAACAAACATTAATCTCAAAAGTATTTATTTCATGTTAACATTTTTGACAGTGTTCTAAAAGTTGCGGAGGAGGGAATCAAACTCGGAAAATCAAATGCCAAAAAGAAATGGCATTTGGACAAACGGTTGAACTTTCCCCTTCCGAATGTAGTTTAAAACGTCCAAGAACTGTCAAGCCATGCAATAAAAAGTCTTGTGAGGATTTCATAATTGAAGAAACTACACTTGATCCTGATACTAAACCAATGTTCATTCAAGAGCAGCCAGGCCGCAAAGTACTTCTTGAAGCAAAAGGAACAGCCGTTCTGTATCAGGACACCATTGTGAAACTTCGCTGTCCGGGTATCGATTCAGCAAACGCAGTTGTAATGTGGTATAAAAATGGCAAACGATTGGAGCCGATAGGAAAGTACTCTGTCTCTCGACGTGGCGCTTTGAAAATTAGAAAAATTTCCGACGACGATGCTGCTGTATATACTTGCGTAGCAGGAAAAACAAAATCTGATATCAATATAACTATTAAGCCAGTTTCTTCTACCTTGGGAACTTCAGAAAAATCACTGACCACTCCAGGTAAAAAATAAAAAAATTTCTTAATATTATTGTCACCTGTTTCACTGATTTGAAATATTTCTAGCAGCTCCTCGCACAGGCGGTGATTACAGCCACGGATACATCCATCAAGATTCGTCTCTGCAGATCCATCCGCCTGAAACTGAGAACTTCAGTAACGAGAGGATAGATCACGATACCTGGGAATATCATCAGAGCCAAGATATAATTTCAGATCAGAACAGCAGAGAAATGGATGCATCCACACCGTATTCAGATTCTGGTTTTGATTATAGTAGGATTCATCACGGATCTACAATCACTCTACCTCATGTGTACCAGCTAATTACTCATCTCCGCCAGCAGCAAGAAAGAAATTCTCTCTCGACAAGTAATATCGATGACGACACGTATTATTCGGGGAGAAATGGTGAAAATCTAGAACTAGACTGGATGGTAACAGATTGGACACCATGCTCTCGTTCTTGTGGAGGAAATGGATTTCAAGTAAACGATAATTTCAATTAGTAACTGGAGTTGATACACACAAAAATTCAATAATAGTGTAATAATTGTTTTTCTTTAAAAGGTACGTGCGAAACAATGTCTTGTCAGGTTACAGAACGTTTCAAAGACGGTCGATAACAACCTATGCCTGAACAACAATATGCAACCTCCTCCAACAATCCAAAGATGTGGTTTAGAAGCTTGCCCACATTGGGAAGCAGGACTTTGGTCGGATGTATATGTTCTTAATCACTCGTAGCAAAACAATCTCGTTACGTTATTTTCAGTAGTTCACATTAAATGTATTATTAGTGTTTTATTTTCAGTGTAACGAGAAACATTGCTTTGGATGGAACACTGCTCTTCAAAAGAGAAATATATATTGTAAAACTATAAACGGTACAGTAGTGGATCCCAGCAAATGTAACGAGAGATTACGACCAAGAAGAAAACGAGAATGCTTTAATGAAAGATGTAGAGGAACTTGGAAAATTGGCGAATGGTCACAGGTAATCAAAAGTTAATTTTATAATCACATAATGCGTACGCTTTATATTTGTAAAATAATTTTTAACTTTATTTCAGTGCACAGTTACTTGTGGACATCAGGGATTTCAAACTCGAACACTACAATGTGTTTGGTATGGTACAAATAAATTAGCTAAAAATGCCTGCCAAAATCTACCAAGGCCAACAGTCATTATACCTTGTGAGAGACCACCTTGTCCTCATAGTAAGAATCACTCAATTATCCTTTTTTTATTTAAACAGTAGTATGACTATAAATGCACATTACTAAATAACTAGATTACGATTATCTTTGACAATTTCCAATATTTTCTTGTCAATAAACAAAATTCATTCTCTATTATTGTATTGCAGTTTCACACATACATACAGTACAATATAAATAAATAAGTCTATTTTAGTATGCATTTATAAAATATTCATCAGAAATAAGACAGCTATAACCTGTCAATAATTATTTTTTTTAAAATATGTTTTTGAGACTTGACATTGGCTACAAAGACATTCAGTATCTTAGAATTTATTAGTATGCTGTCTTCTGTTATATGAACTTTAATCAAAATGGAGGAAAATGTCTCAGAACATTATAGTAGTTCCCAATAGCTTCTTTAATTGTTTTAAGATGCAAAAGAGAAAATTTTTGAACTTAATACTTACTTTGGGATGTTGAAGTCCACACCATAATCAATAGTGCCTGCCATCAAAATATGATTAAATATGTATTCTTTTAATTTCCACCTAGTAGTTAGAATGTTGTCAAATACACCATTGTGCTAACTTAATTTTTGTTCTTTAAAAACATAAAACTTGTGAGAAATATCCAGTTTGAATGAGATATTTATCCTGAATGTAAATGTCTTTTCCATGTAAATTTACATTGTAATCAGTTACGTTATTATTTGATTTATATGTTAAAATTCTTATTAAACAATACAATTCTTTATATTAATGAAATTAATATTTTCCTATAGAGAAGAAAAGTGCAGAAGCTCTTTTGCCATAATCTTTGGAAAAACTTTTTATATTGCAAATTTTATTTTTGAATTTTTCTTTGGACTTTTATATTGTTAAAATAATTCCTCAAAGAATATACAGTAAACTCACTCTTTCATTTAAAAAACTGAAATTAGTCTTGTGGGCATTGATTAGTGGAAAAAACCTCTCTTACAGATTTGGTCAGTACCAAAATAGGGACAAACAAGTAATGAAAAATGAAATTTTCTTGGGTGGATTGATTCAGAATTACCAAGTCATTTTGAACTTCAACTTGCCTCTCTGGGGTTCCAGGCTGCTTTAATCATAAAACTATTAATACAATCACAATTTGCAAAAAAGATTAATTAGATTCAATAGAATATGAAACTAGAGAACATTGTAACATTAAGGATGAAGTACCAGTAAAAGGACCTTATGGGGAAACAAGTCTCAGTAGATTTGGTGGAGTTGTTGATATTTTGAACTTCTAGTGGTCCTGATCTAAAGTGTCACATGCACAACACATCATGAATTATGATTTTATATTTAGAAACAAAAAAGATATAGCATATGATTTTAAACATTACTGATGTTTGGCAATAGACTGATTACAATTTATGTATTCTTGTTAATTTTTTATGACAAGAGGTGGTCTAAAAATTCTCTTGCATCTTTGAACAATGATGTTGCATTTTTCAGCAATTTCATCTATTCAAGCTATTTGCTGTAGAAAAAATATTTCATTACGAATAATTTCAGAAAGCCATATGGAAGTTAATAAGGAAGAATTAGAATTGATATATTGCATAGATAAAATATTAAACAAAGTTATTATAAAAAACAAAATATAATATGGGCATTTGCCAATAAGAACAAAATTTTTGAGGTAAAATGCTTATTAATGAATAAATGTACCAATGAAGTTTCTTTTCAACTATTATTGAGTTTTGGAGGAGCAAGTCTCTTGCTAGAAGGCTTTTTAGTGCATGTGCTACATAACAAAGCTCACTGTATCTGATAATGCAATATGAACCCAAACTCTTGTGTATGACATATGTTAATGGTTTCCCTAAGGAAATCCCAATATCATTTTATATTTTGAAACAAAAAGATTTAAGGTTTGTGCATGAATTATGCTGTTTTTTGTATTTTGGATGCTTGATAATGCGAAAACTGTCCATTTTTTGACTGTGTTTATGGAGACTTTTTATCAGGACCACTAGTTACAAAATACCAAATATTCAGCCAAATCCATTTGACCCAATTCCTGTAAGATTTATACAGGGTCCTTTGATCAAAATGATATAAAATTAAAGCTGTTCTTATTTTTATCAAATTAAATTTTAAGTCTTTTTCTTCATCAAAATATAAAAGCAAGCACTTTTGATGGACAGTGATGCGATTTCTTTGTACCAATTGGTATCTTAGCTAATTCCCTTCTGCTCAAAAAAAAGGTTTAATGTACAGTACAACAAGTACTACATATTTTCTGTGACTAACAAAAGGGTCTCATGTATAACTATTTTTGCTTATCAATTAATACTTCTTACAAAAATAGGGCATGCCTAAGAACTCCTATTATCAGCCATCCTGGCAGAATTAATCATAAAAGAATTAGAATTTAAGGTTTTTAATGTCTCCTTTACCACTGGTACCTTCTCCGTCTCTCTTATATCTTGTTAGCTTGGATTGGATGCATATTGAATTTGTGCAGCTATCATCAACTGTTTACCCTTCTATAAGTTTCACTACAGAAGGTGAAAAGGGTGATATGATTTAATTGCTAGATGTAATCATTCATAGAACTTCTGAGACCCACTTTTGGTGTATACTGTAAATGAAACTTAATCCTTGCTACATTCTTTCAGTTGCCTGGCCATATAAACATGGTCATATCTGTACCCTTCTTTACATTTCCTTATATACTAAACATTGTGATATGCTGTTAATGCACAAAATAGGACAGTATTCTTATACCAAGGTCAACTATCTCAGTTGCGGTTATCCTTGTGCAGAATTCTGAATAATGATAGAAAATGTTTTTTAAGCTTTGAAAAATCAGGCATATACATGGTCCCACTAAAACATTCACAAAAGGCTGCTAATTTGTAACATAGGTGCCACCAGTAGAAAATTTAGTGTTCCAATAAATAGTTTCCAAGAAGACGAATTGCATAATAGGGCCATAGAGTCAGTAGACCAAGTTCCCAGCTCCTGCCTCTAAATTATTATTTAAAGTATACTTTGATTATATTAACCCAGAATGGCATACTATAAAATATGAAGAGTACTCATCTTTTTTTCAACCACTGACACACACAAGTTTTTTGTGTGGGTCTTTTGACAATAAAAATGTAGTAGCAGCTAACATACAATGTATTCAAGTAGAAATTTCTAAAAAGAAAAATCAACAATAATTAGTAATAATATGCAAAGAGAAATCATCGTAAAGTAAAATCTTGCATTACAGGATGAGGTTAATATAAAGTACTGTACATAATAAAACTCATGAGTTAGGGTTGGTCTGCTTTTACAGACTTGCAGTCTGAAGCAAATTCATTGCTTAGAAGAATCAAACTGCACAACCCTGGTTTTAGAGGAGGGTTACAAACTTTTATGATCAATCTCCTTACTGTGGCAGCATAATGATTGGAAATTCTTATTTATCTGGGAAATATTATAGGTTTCTATGGTTGAAGTGTTTATTAAGCCCATGATCTACCTTCCAGAACTTCCCTTTTTAACAAATTTCAGTGTACAAAAATTTTAATATTAAGTTTCTTTTTCCAAAAAACTTTGTTCAAAAGCCTTTAAAACATTTTAATGTTATATTCCATTTTTGAATATTGTCCAAGGAAGATAATTATTCACCATTGAAAGTGCTTGTTTTTAAATTTTGTAATAAATAAATAAAATTTTAATGCCAAAAGACAGTTGAACTTCTCAAAAATATTTAATATTGGCATCAAGTGTGCTTTTGCTCAGTAATTTACAAATAGGCCAAATGACTGCTGAATTAAATCAGGCCACTTCTCTGCTATTATTTTGAATTAATTTCTAAATAATTTAAAATATTTGTGTATGTAATTTTCAAAGATACTAGTGTATATTTTGAATATATTACCTTAATAAGCTGTATCCTTTTTTATCTTTGATGTATATTTATTTTTAAACACAACTGGAAGAAATGAGATATGTTTAACTAATCAAAATTTCTATAATTTCAAGAATAATGCTAGTTTTAAAAAATACATATTTTATGTCAAAAAATGTTTCTTATCCTTGCAAAGCTGACAAGTGGGTGAAAACTCCTGAATAACTTTTAGGCAAATCAACTAGTTTACATAAAGCAAATAACTATATTAAAATAACTTTTCTAACCCCCATAAGTTTAGAAAGAAATCTACATCAAAGAAAGAATCACATCCTATAAAACAACTGTCAGTAGATTTTTATTCAGTATTTATACATCTTAAGACTCTACTACTCTTTACCTTAAAAGCCTGTATTAGAAAATTATACTAACAATTTGACTCAATCAAAAACTACTTCATACAGATGGGTGGAAAGAGACTATTGCAAGCAAGAAAGAAAAAATTATTCAACTTAGTCCAATATATAAATATAAAAATGAATTCTTTTTGGTTTGTTCTTTATATAAATCTTTGGTCCAGATCAGTTTAAAAGTAACATATGTATGAGTATTACTTAGACCCTAAGCTATATATACTACCCCAAATCAATATTTTGGGTAGTATATACATACAACATGCTCCCATTACACACAGTTCTATCTTTTGACAAAAAAAAAACTTGAAAAATAATTAAATTCATACAAAAAAATTAATTTTTAAAATTATATCATTGTTGCAATAATTAGATGAATATAATATGGAATATTATTAAAATTAAGGAAGTACTATTCAGAAATGAAAATACCTGTATAGTTTGGTTTGATGTGAAAAACCAAATATACAGTACTTTAAAATGTGAAAACTCTCAAGATACAATGACATATGTAAGGAATTATGGCCAACCCAACATTTTTATAACCTTCATATGTAATCCATCTTGGCCTGATATTAAGGAGGAACTTTTAGCTGGACAAATCTCCCATTTCACAACACGAGTGTTCAAAGAAAAGCTCATGAAATTAAAATTTTGTTATCACATCAATTAATCTATGGTGAAACACGCTATTGGATGTATTCAATTGATTGGCAAAAAAGAGGACTAAGCCAAACCAACATGTGCATGTGGTAAAGCAAAAGTTCAATCAACTGAAATTGATAGCATAATTTTGGTGGAGTTTCCAAATGCCAAAGAAGATTCCATTTTTTTTTTATATTGTAAAAAAGAACATGATTCATGTAGGCGAATTAATCCAAGTTCACCTTGCTTGAAAGATGGAAAGTGTATCAAGAAATATCCTTGCAAATTTAAGGAGGAAACTCAAACCAGAGATGATGGCCACCCCTGTATAGAAGATGGGAGATTTCCCACAATGAGAATGAAAACTAACAGTGAAAATACTGAAATAGAAGTGAACAAATGAATAGTTCCCCAGTTGTTTGTTTTCAAATAATGATCCAATGGAAACCCATGTCATTTCTGGGACTGGTAGCATGTAGCTTTTGCATGAAGAGTTCAAAGTGTTGCACTGTGAAAAGTTTCTGTTTTTGCTATTAAAGTCAAATTGTTACACCTAAAGACTCAAATACTTTTCTTTTTGAACAGTATTTTTGTAAAATTTAAAACACAGGAAATTATTAATTTTTCTTATAAACCCAGGCAATGCCGAGTACATATGCTAGTTTTGTTATAAAAGAAATCATAGTAAATAGCCTTCATGTGGACAGGTTCAAAACTGGAAAATTTGTCAGTTCCATAACTCTGGATGGCCAAGGTAAACTTCGGTTGTGAGGACAGAAAACTCCATTTTCAGCTCCAAAAGTAAATATTTTACAGATTGTCTTGTCTTGTCTGACAAGCAGACCAAAACTATGCAATTGATTTCTAACAAGTTATCTAGAAAAAATGCCAGATTTATATGCCAGAAGTTATATGAAGAAATGCCAAAACTTCACTGTGAATGACTGGAAACAAATTTTATGATGAGAACAAAATGAATCTTTTTTGATCAGACATACAGCCTCAACTCTTTGAGAGATGCAGAAAACCTTGAATTTATCAACAGGATCACACACAAACTGTGAGGTACCATGCACACAGTTAAGATTATTGCATCCTGGTTACAAAGAAAGATCAAAACATTAGACTGGCCTCCACAATCTCGACTTAAAGCCAACTGAATACTTGTGGTCAATATTACAAGCAAAAATCCTTCAAATCTTGTACAAGTTGAAGAAGTGGTTAAGGCCAAGAGGTTTACTGTATTTACCTGATTGCAAGCTTACCCTTTCTTAATTTTTTTGTGGTTGAAAAAAATGCCTTTTGGCTTAGAATCAGTATCATTAATACAGTTGGCCAAGTAGGTGACACCCTTTACCAACATAGTTGAAAGTTCAGAAAAATATCACCAGAAGCTGTCACAGACATGTTTCCACAAATTTTGTATGCATTGTTGAGTTACCAAGTTCATGTTATTAAACAGGATTTTTGACTGTTGTTTTATAATGAGGCACTGTCATTATACTGCTGATTTTAAAATGAGAGTGATTTTGTTTGCTGAGGAGACATCCACTGTCTGATATTGCTTCATCAATCTGATAAGGCAGAGAGACGAAGTATTTTCATATTCCAGCAAAAAGAAAAACATTTGGTGGACCAAAATGCAGTCACCACCATACAGTGGAAGTTATTTTTAATGATTTTGTGAAGGGTGTCTACAAAATGTCTACCAGTGATTGCCAAATTAAGACTGATAAAATTGATTTTCTGCTTGAGCAATTTCAACGTAAGTTGGCATTGTGTTCAACTCTTCAGTTAAGCACTGGGAGTTTTGTTTCATAGGCATATGTCAACTGTACAGAAATTGTCAGAAAATTATGAAGAGAAATTGATAGTTCTTTTCAGTGCTAAAATTCAATCTTCTTGGTCAGAAAGAAAATTCTGACCAAATTCTGATATATTTTGATATGACAGCAAATTATACAGTAGAAGAAAAGAGAAAGAAAGAAGTAAAAGTAATTTTTGTTTGTATCTTTGTCTACTTATTAATAGGACTTATTATACTGGTGTAGTTTCCAATTAGCAAATAGAGGAGATCATAGTCAAAAGTCAAGTGAAAAGATATTTTAAAACAAAATATCTTTATTTTCACTTGACTTTTGATTAAGATCTCCTCTATTTGCTAATTGGAAACTACACCAGTATAATAAGTCCTATTAATAAACAAGGTCCAAGTAGACAAGGATACAAACAGAAATTTATAAGAGTAAGGGCATAGAGGTAAAAATCCTATCAACAGGAAGTGAAAAAACAGCACATGACTTTTAGGCTCATGTGTACTGCTGATGGGCATAAACTTTCATTCATTGTGTTTAAATGCAAGACACTGCCAAAGTTGGAGATATTTCCAAAAATTGTCAATATACATGCAAATGAAAACGGATGGTTTACTGAAGACATGGTATTGGAATGGGTTCAGTTGGTTTGGAAACTTTTCTGTATTACCTTGTTGAGGTTTCCTAGCTTCCTTGTCTTGGATTCTTATGCAGGCCACATAACAGAAGTGGTAAAGAGAAGAAAATGGACTTGGCTTGGACTTGGGGATAACCTCAATAAGTAATTCAAGGGCAAGTTGAGAAAAATGTACACAGATGGGCTCTCCAGAGAAGATTGAATGCTCATGCCTATGCTCTTGGGCATAGCCAGGAAGAGGCAAGGGTGGGCACGGCCCCCAGTTAACCAGGTGCCCTCCCCAGAAAAGTACAGCTGAAAAAGTGTTGAGCTGATTTGCAAAAAGAAATAAAAAGCTGAAGCTAATTTAATTGGGTGTAGTGTACTGCGGCCTACAATTAATCTCTGAACATTGGACTTAACTTCAAATAACTGCTTGAATGGATCCAAGATAATTCCTTATATCCTCACAACGTGAAGTTATAGGAAAGTTGAGAAATTCTGATCCCTAAAAAAAAAAAAAAAAAAAGTCAACGGTTTTCTGTGTCCAATGAGAAAAGTGTATCTGTAATCTCTATGTACAGTTTAGTCCAGTGTTTCTCAACCTCTAACGAATCATTGTCCCCTTCAATAAAACCGTTACATAGTATCGCCTCCTTCACTTCAAAATTCCGATGCCGAGGGCCAAGGCTAACGTCACATCCATACTGCATCGAATAGACTAGTGACTGGTATAATGTTATTTGTTTAATTATTGTACGATATAGCGAATAAAATATCTAATTATTGTTAATATAATGTTTTACTATATCGCCCAGAAAGTTGTTTTCGCCCCCATTGAGAAACACTGGTTTAGTCTCTCTACAGGGTGACGCCAAAATAAGATCTCGCATCACCTGAAAATCTTGCTAGGGCCACCTCTGGTTCGGAGAGTGAAAAAAATTCTCTTTCCAATTCGGCCTGGAGGAAAAAACTGTTTGCCACCCCTGGTCTATATCTAGATTAAAGACGGTGAACTATATTAAAGAATGGTAAAAACAAATAATTGATTGGTTAATTTTTGTTTAAGGCATTGCTAGAGTTTGATATTAATGTTACAAGAACATATGATTAAAGGAAGTTTCATATTTTGTGCGTGTTAAGTTATTGTCGATTCTTATGGAAATTTCATTTTAATGAACAATAATTTGAAATAATTCAATTTTGTGTCAGGTTGGCCTCTACTAGGCCCCCATAACAAAACTCTGGCTATGCCAATGCCTATGCCTATGAGACGTGAAGTGGCTAGTCTGTTTCAAGTGTCTGTATGGAAGAGTATTTGTAGAGAAGTTGTTGCTGGTACATTTTAAAAATTTTCGATGACACAGATGATGCTCTGTACAAAGACAGATTCATCATCACTTGACTCTTTGTTGCTGAGTCATTTGAACAATTAAATGGTGTAAAATTTATTCCTTATGCTTGATTAATAAATTTTCACTTTTTATTTCCTGGAGTGGCTTATAATGGAATAAACATGGTATATAAAATATTAATCTGTAGTACTTTGTTTCAAACCCTGAAACAAGAGAAAATTACCATTTGTGATTTTTTTCTGGAGATTTCATTAACAAGTACAAATTACATTTTATCACTACATTACATTGACATGGTTTTATAATCTTTCAGTTTTTAATTAAATGTCTCTTAATTGAAAAAAATACTTTAAAGGTTTTTCATAAAACAGCAATATTGCTCTTGTAGATACCTGACATTGTTTAAAGTGGGTACACTTCAGACTGTGCTTGTGCATTAGTTCCTTACCTTGTTTTCAGTGTATATACACCAAGAACAATTCATGCTACTGCATGATAATGTTAGTGAATGAGCATATGTGATGTCAGATTATGGCATTTCTTGCTGCTGTTAACGTTTTCAAGACCACACCTTAACAGGATTTAGTGATCCTATACAAACTTAAATTGACAATCTCCATAGTGGCAAACATGTACTGTACTTAAGGATATCTGGATATCATTGAGAGTGGAAAAATTGATATAAATAGAAAGGTTTTAATGAGAGTTTTCTCATAATAATTAATTAATGTAATTGTCATATTAAAGATTTTTATATGATATAAAAATGAGATTTCACACTTAAGATATAAATGCAATTTACTATCTACACTTTTACAAGTAAAATAATTATTAATTATTAGAACAAGATCTTAGAAATCATTGTAGCTATTTCAGAGTCCAAATTTCTGCAAATTAAAACAGTTTGTTCTAGCCAATATTCCCTTCTATAGGAACCATAGACTTCTTAATTTATTAGTATCAAGAGCTACACACCAATTAATGCAACTGTTGATATGGTGTGCACAAACCTATCATTCAATTGTTGGCTGAAGCCAAGGACTCTTGAGTAAAGGCAAAGTTTATTATTATCGGTGATATTGAGACTATAGCCATAAAAATATATGTAATAGATTTCATTAAGTAAGTAATTACTTATGAGTTTCTCAAAAATTATTGATCTTATTTACAATAATTTCAATTTTTATTTTTTTAGACGACTTGTGTGTCGACAGAGCCGCTTACTGTGATGTAGTGAAGAGAATGAACGTTTGTCACTTAGCGACGTATCGACAGCAGTGTTGTTACACATGCAAAAATCCATAAAAAGCATACAAATTAAATCTGCCATTTTTATGTTTTTATACCTTACATATATTAAAAATTTCAAAAAAATTACATATCTACTTTAAAATTAAAATCTTAAAAAAATTTATCAAAAATTCAAATTTTGCTAAGCAGAATAGATATAGAAAAATCATTATTCACTTTTAATATTTCAAAATAATTGAAAATTATTATTCATTCTAATTAAATGTAATCAATCTGCTTAAAAATATTCATTTGGAGTTTGTTTGGAAGTAAAATAAGATAATGATAAAATTTAAGATATATACGCACAAAATCAGATAAGTTGCAACTAAAATCTAAAAGCCTGGTTTCTGTAAATAATAATCTTTGAATTTACTTTTGTTCAGTATTAATTAATACAGGTTGGCTCAACAGTTAGCTAAAACTGGTTTGAAACAACTACATATTGTTAAATTTGTGATTCAATTGCTTGAAGTAACTGAGCTGTGAACAACAAACAACTGTTCTGAAATGGTTTTAACCATTCTTAAAATAATATGTATTAGTTAACTGACTTTTAGGCCTTCCTGTATATCTGAAATTCATTTTGTGTAAGTTTTCTTTTCACACTTGCTTACAGTCTGAAACAGAAAGTGCCAATAAATCTTGTATCATAACTCAGTTATCTGTTCATAAGTTGTGTCATATAGATGCAACAATGAGTGTTTTCTCTAGAAATCATAGCAATGCATTCTTTTCTAAATAAAATTTAAAAAATAAAGTAGTTTGTATGCTATTATGTGGCTAGCAGTGATTTATACCATACGTCAAAGAATAAATGGACTACCTTTATTATCTTGGGTTATGTTCAATGTACAGAGTTCATTGAGGTCCTGTTTTAAAGCTTTTCAGATGAGTTATCTTCTAGTGCTATTGAAACTCTAAGGGCTTTATGAAACTGTAAAACCTTAGAGTTTCAATGGCACTAGAAGATAACTGATCTGAAAAGCTTTAAAACAAGACCTTGATGAACTCTCTATGTTGAACAGAATCCAAGAAATTAAATTGGTCTGTTTATTCTTGGACGTACTGTATATGAAGTAAACAGCATCTTTCATAATGGTGAAATGTAGATGGTTTCTCTGAAACATACTGAAGCCATCATTTTAAATTCTTAAAATGTAAGTATTGTATTTAATTAATTCATTGAATGATATAATCATTATTTTTCCACCATTTCAAGTTTTCAAGAACAGTGCAAATTAATATACAGTATTTAGAAGTTCTAAAACCAACTGATTTTGACACACTTCAATAATAGGAATAATTGTATATCATATGGAATATTGAAGTTCCAAGTAAGTGCTTCATTTGCTTTTGAAACATTTGATATGCTAAGAAAATACTATTACTTCAAAAATAAATAGATTTAATGAACAGAACATTGTGGGCTACTCTATATGTCACATAAGCATCCGAGAAGAAGACAAAATATTATAGTTTACAGTAAATCACTTGTAATGTAGCAAAATTAATGCACCAGAGGATGCTACTCACATAGCACATACAAGTATACTATGTAGGATGATGTCAGGGAAACCATAATAAAATGGTTAAATACTGTAGTTTTATAAGTTACACATTTGTTAAATAATAATTAACTGTATGGTATATCCTAACAATATGTTCCCCCTTGATAGCATCACAAATGGTACTGTACTGTACATACATAAGTGCTATGCATAGAATCATCCTCTGATGAGTTTATTTTTAACATCCCTGTATAACCATAATCATATAGTACATAATAAATCTGAAATCAAAATGTACTCTCTATTTTCAGTACATGTATTCCAATATTACAGAAACATTGAGAAGACACTACCTAACAAATAAAATCTTTATGTCCAATGTAAACAAAAATAAATTGAAATTTTGTACAAACATCAGAAGCAAAGGTTTTTAAAATGTATTCAAAATTATTATTCATTAAAAATGTCTCTTATAATATTTGTTTAGTTAAGTTGCCTATAACTACATAAAAGTCAAATATATTTTATTCACCAACAAATTCATTTGGAACTAGTGCATTTGTCTTCAGATTCTTAAACAAACACAGTAATGTCAAATGAATAAAGAATAATAAATTTAAATTTTAAACTTTTCTTCATTCAAAAATCTGTAGATGCAAGCAATAAATGCTTTCAAAATGAAAACATTTATTGCTGAAAAATTCTGGCTTTTATCTTCTAGCATTTATGTAATTATCTTTTACAAATAAAAAAAAATACTTATAATTTTGATTCCTATGCAAAGCTAGAATCATAGGGCAAAGAGAATGACTAGTCAACAACGTACCTTGAACCTGTTACCGGTGTGAATGACTAGTAAAATGCTCTTGATAATTGTTATAATATTGAAGACTTATTCTAGATAATAATGAACTTAAATGATCGATAAATATTACATTTTCATTCTTGTTAGTTGGTATATCACTTGACAATTTTATATACAAGACTATTTACATCAAAGATTCTTTCAGTTTTATTGTCTATGTTCATTTTGCAAATGTTATACTTAGTATAATTTTAATAAATTTATTTGTCTATATTATCTATCTATCATCAGTTAGGATGATTTTGTCAAAAGACTATTGAAAATTAATAGATCTAAGATACAATATTATCAATCAATTTGTATTTCTTCAGAAAAATAATAGAAGAAAACAGCCACTATTATTATTTATTATTTGTATAGCATTAAAGCATACTTTCCAGGAAAATGCATAACTCTATATATTCTGCAAGATTAATTTGTAAATGGTAGCTAGATTTTTCATTCTTAAGGGCAATAGTTTAAATTTTTCTAAAGCAAATTGAATGATATAGTCCTAATCAATAAATAAAAGCAAAGAATATTGATAGATATACCATTTAATTAAATAATAGTGAAATTCATATCAAGTTTATTATAATTATTTTATAAAAACTGCTTTGCAGTATTTAGAGAATTAAATAATAACTAAATAATAAAATTAAAATCAATTTACAAACTAATGTATTATTACAGTTGGTAAATTTGATAGCCATTTGTTATACCATAACATTACATATTAAATAAACTCTTTATGATGGGAAATTTTGTTGGTGATCTGATAACAAATTAATGGGTTAATTAGGAACAGTAATTAGAACCAAATATAAATTAGTCATAGGTTACCAGACAGTAATTTGTAACGTTTAAAGAAAACTCTAATAAGAGGGTTTAAATTTAAAGTTAATATTATCATCCAATATTTCTAGAATGATATTTCTGCCATCAGTAGTTAGCAAAAAATCCTGTAAATTGTCAAACATGACCAATAACTATACAATTTTTCATAAAATGAGGCACATACTGGATTAAACAATTGGCATGTGTAATTTCTAGATGCTGGCAGAAGGGCTATAAAATAAATTCGTCAACAAGTATATTTCCTGACATAAAATTTCCTTATTTATTTATTTTTACAAGCAAATAGAAACATCCCAAAGGACAGTTAATCTTTGTTATGTTATAGAATTTTTATTTTAACTAACTTTAAATGGCTCGGTTATTGGCCACTTTTCTTATTTTGTAGTAGTTTATTAAGTTATATAAAATAATTATTATTAATGAATACTTCAAGTTCATTATTAATGATTTGATATATTTTATTAAATAGAAACTTATAATTGTGTGTGTGAAGATAATTTAGTAAAACAATGAAATCATGTTTTACAGATTATGACAAATAATCAATATTTATCAGCTGTAATATCATTCTCATATGCTAAGCATAAATTATTTATCGGTGCAAAAACTAGCAAACTATCACTACATGGTTCACTTTTGTTTTGCACATGAGGAGGAATATGATCTAATGTATTTGTATGTTGAATCATCTGGAGAAATTGCTCCAGATTCAAACATAGATCCTTTGGAATGGCTAAAGACATATATATTACCGCAGCCATGCAGTAATGTACAAAAAATGGCACTAAACAAATAAATACATCCAGTTTTGATGATGTCTTGAACATACCACAAAACCAGAGGTATGAATCCTCATTTGCTGCTTATTAATGGAAATTATTTATGCAGTCTTTGTAAGAATACAAAATTAGAAATTTAAAAAAATCATAATAGGATTAAAAAGTTTTTAATTATTTACTTTCAAGCAATTGCTTCCATTACAGAAACCAGGCTTATGACAAATATGTGCTAACAAGTTATGATTTACCACCATAAAATTAAAAAAAAATATTAAGGTACAATGTAGAAGTATAAAAATTATATTATCTTATGTAAAAATATGTTTAATAATTCACAATAATAGAGTAATATTATAGAATGCTACGGGTATAATTATGTAAATCTAAAGCTGAAAGAGAGAAGGAAAAATAGATGTAGATACAAGAATTATAATTTTGAAGAAAAAAAAAAAAAAATCAAATATGTATATATAAATTGTACTTGTATGAGTGTATGTATTGTATATAATTAGAATTATTCTGTGATAGAATTATGTTAAAACAAATATATAGTAATATATATGTATATTATAATCATTTAATTTGTTTACTGCTTGTAGTGGTAATTTATAAACTTAAAAAAATGATGATTTTTGAAGGAAAGTGCAGCTCACACTTACCATTTTCAATGTTTGACATTTGAAATTTATTAACAAGACTATCAGCATTGCCGAATAAATTAACATATCATATACAGAAATGATCCTACTTATGCAAAAATATATATACATATATTTTTGTTCTCTCTAATTTATATTTGTATATTTTGTAGAAATGTTGTAAAAAATAAGTGTATATTTAAATTAGTCATTGATTGTATATTTTAAATGTGAATAAGTTCTCGCAATATATATATATGTATGTATAGAAAAATAAATTTGGTTGTTTTATTTTTAAAATAAATTATCTATATTTCATTACAGACAGGTGTATTTTTATTTAAATTATTAAAAATTCATAACATTACCTGACATTTTTATAAAAACAAATTTTATTTTTATGAAGTCCTCTTAGTATCCATACAGCAAGATCTGAAGATCCTACCAGACTAATTCAAAATTTTCACTTGTCTTCTCATGGATGGTGAATAAAAAATCTGGCCACAAATGTAATTTGCTTTGGACAATGAAAATTCAGGTTTAAACAGAAATAACTACAAAATCATTTAAAGACATCAACTTTTTATTGTGATTAAGAGCTTTTCAGGATTGTTCTGTTCCATCGTCTGTTTTACAATCAAATTGTATAAAATTTTATTCTAACTTATACAACTGTTAGTTTTTAACTGCTTAACTTTTAGACTTAAACTGAAATACATAAAACAGAAAAAACAAGCAATATACAATCAAATAAAATAACAAAACACACTAATAATGCAAAGTGTTTTTTACCTGCCTATTGATAACTATGCATGTATATTTTACTTCACTTTTCTAGAAAGGAGTTTAGAGGTGTCTTTTTCAACTGAGGATGCTGCTGTTCTCTGGCAGTCATGCAACAGGTATGTGCACAAGAAGCACAAGTGCTTCAACACAAACACAGGATTGCAAAAAGCTGCTTCGTATGGTCTACTGGAAGACAAAAACAGCATCTGCTTAAACATTTAAGCAGATCAGATCAGATCAGATCAGATCATTGGGATAAGTTGCAATTTTGTTATGACTTACGTAAAGTGTTGATTGCCACCAACATTCCATTTTGAAGCTGTATGTTTAATAATTTCCTTGAGAAATATACAAATAAAAATAAAGTACCATATGAATTGACTCTGAAAAAACTACATCTGTAAACTGTGCAACAAAGCAATTGATACAGTAGGAACAAATAATGATAAATTTTTCTTTTAGTATTTGTCAACAAAACAGCAGATGCACTTAATAGGAATGTTGCTAATGTTATTGTTTGCATGCTTGATAGTGTGTCTGAAAAAGCTATATGGAGCAACTATGTATTCTATGGCTCATAGAAGCAAGCAAGCAATCATTGTGAAATGCATAAATGATACACTACCAATTTTGTGGCCAAATTCATTATGATAGAGGTCTCCTTTTGTTGTCTGATGTTGCTAGCTATATGCTCAAAGCAGTTAATGTGCCAAAACATATTTATACAAATGATTCATTTAACCTGATTAGCTCATGTATTTAGCAGAATTTATGAAATGTTTGTATGATGTTTCCTGATGAGAATAAATTGATTGCCAACTGCAACGACAATGTGATTTTTCAGGATATTTCCATAGGTGCCTATTCTGGCAGCACCTGTACTGACACATTGGGCAGTCTTACTGTTATCTACTATTCTGACAATTAACAACTTGACATACTTTGTGATTAAACTTTTGATCCAAAGATGCTGTGTGCTTTGAAAGTAGCAGTGTCAAGCAAGAACTTGTCTACATTAAGACTAATTTGTTTTCTTAAAGACACGAAGTCTTACCAAGTTTTCCAACTTGGTAATCATCTCAATGAATCAATCAATGTAGTCGACTTGAGAATTAACAAAATCAAGTCTACCTGAATTTGTAGGAATCATTTTGAAAGAGAAATTAAAAAATGTGCTAAATAGGAATCCCAGATGGAAAATTATATGCAGCATAAATGATGTAATTGGGGCATATGTGAGAGATGCTGTTTCACTGGATATTGCTTCACCCAAAATCATATCTTATAATGTAGAGAGATAATTTTCAAGATACAAAACTAAAACTTAATATTACTCCCTGTAAGAATTCTGGAAACTTCAGCAATCGTTTGGCTTTGAATTATATCAGGCTGTATTATTACTACTATTATTAATTAAATGCTAAGTAATTTGGCATTAGATGCTATCTCTTGCTAAATTTAATAATTATAATTAAATTAATATTTTAATAATTAATTTAAAAAGTTCTGGAAGAAGAGAATTGGCCCGAAGTAAAACTCAAACCTGCAACTCCTGTTTACCATGTAGTCATGTTGTCATTACATTGATAACCAAGTGCCATANAGAACATATGATTAAAGGAAGTTTCATATTTTGTGCGTGTTAAGTTATTGTCGATTCTTATGGAAATTTCATTTTAATGAACAATAATTTGAAATAATTCAATTTTGTGTCAGGTTGGCCTCTACTAGGCCCCCATAACAAAACTCTGGCTATGCCAATGCCTATGCCTATGAGACGTGAAGTGGCTAGTCTGTTTCAAGTGTCTGTATGGAAGAGTATTTGTAGAGAAGTTGTTGCTGGTACATTTTAAAAATTTTCGATGACACAGATGATGCTCTGTACAAAGACAGATTCATCATCACTTGACTCTTTGTTGCTGAGTCATTTGAACAATTAAATGGTGTAAAATTTATTCCTTATGCTTGATTAATAAATTTTCACTTTTTATTTCCTGGAGTGGCTTATAATGGAATAAACATGGTATATAAAATATTAATCTGTAGTACTTTGTTTCAAACCCTGAAACAAGAGAAAATTACCATTTGTGATTTTTTTCTGGAGATTTCATTAACAAGTACAAATTACATTTTATCACTACATTACATTGACATGGTTTTATAATCTTTCAGTTTTTAATTAAATGTCTCTTAATTGAAAAAAATACTTTAAAGGTTTTTCATAAAACAGCAATATTGCTCTTGTAGATACCTGACATTGTTTAAAGTGGGTACACTTCAGACTGTGCTTGTGCATTAGTTCCTTACCTTGTTTTCAGTGTATATACACCAAGAACAATTCATGCTACTGCATGATAATGTTAGTGAATGAGCATATGTGATGTCAGATTATGGCATTTCTTGCTGCTGTTAACGTTTTCAAGACCACACCTTAACAGGATTTAGTGATCCTATACAAACTTAAATTGACAATCTCCATAGTGGCAAACATGTACTGTACTTAAGGATATCTGGATATCATTGAGAGTGGAAAAATTGATATAAATAGAAAGGTTTTAATGAGAGTTTTCTCATAATAATTAATTAATGTAATTGTCATATTAAAGATTTTTATATGATATAAAAATGAGATTTCACACTTAAGATATAAATGCAATTTACTATCTACACTTTTACAAGTAAAATAATTATTAATTATTAGAACAAGATCTTAGAAATCATTGTAGCTATTTCAGAGTCCAAATTTCTGCAAATTAAAACAGTTTGTTCTAGCCAATATTCCCTTCTATAGGAACCATAGACTTCTTAATTTATTAGTATCAAGAGCTACACACCAATTAATGCAACTGTTGATATGGTGTGCACAAACCTATCATTCAATTGTTGGCTGAAGCCAAGGACTCTTGAGTAAAGGCAAAGTTTATTATTATCGGTGATATTGAGACTATAGCCATAAAAATATATGTAATAGATTTCATTAAGTAAGTAATTACTTATGAGTTTCTCAAAAATTATTGATCTTATTTACAATAATTTCAATTTTTATTTTTTTAGACGACTTGTGTGTCGACAGAGCCGCTTACTGTGATGTAGTGAAGAGAATGAACGTTTGTCACTTAGCGACGTATCGACAGCAGTGTTGTTACACATGCAAAAATCCATAAAAAGCATACAAATTAAATCTGCCATTTTTATGTTTTTATACCTTACATATATTAAAAATTTCAAAAAAATTACATATCTACTTTAAAATTAAAATCTTAAAAAAATACCTCAATAAGTAATTCAAGGGCAAGTTGAGAAAAATGTACACAGATGGGCTCTCCAGAGAAGATTGAATGCTCATGCCTATGCTCTTGGGCATAGCCAGGAAGAGGCAAGGGTGGGCACGGCCCCCAGTTAACCAGGTGCCCTCCCCAGAAAAGTACAGNGAGAATTTGCAGAAAATGAAAAAAGATCTAATTCAGTATATGATAACGTTTGACATGATTTTATGTCCTAGTATGCAAATGATGCACTTGACTGCTTGTTGACTTTTGAGAGTCCAAGTTATGCATTACAACCCAAGAAAAAAAAAGGGGGAGAGTTAAGCAAACAGAAAATTTTTTGGTAAGGTTGACTTTTGAAATTTTGTGGGTCAGACTCTAACCCAGATTCCTCAAAGTGGATGTTGATGTCTTTACAGCTGACAAAATGGTATAATAAAAAGGAAAAACATTTTAGAGTTTTCTGGTAACATATTCAATCATAAAAAAATATTTTCATATGCTATAAGATGCTAGAGACACTTGACATCTCATTAAATATATGGCATCAAAACTGTCAGTCAATTACTTTAAATCCATCTGCCAATTTTTAAAAGTGTTCGTTGTTAATAGAGCAAGCATCAACAAGTTGTGAAACACTAAAGATGAGCAGATGCAGATAGTCAAAGTAGTTGAAGTGTAGATGGATGTATTATTCAATAGTTATGGAATTAACAGAAAAATGATGTATAGACAATTAAAAAGGGCTATAGCACAGTTAAAACTCTTTGAATATTTGTCTGATAATTAATTTTAATAGGAGTGAGATTTATTGTTGTCATGTTTGGTGCTTTCCCAAAGGATTGTGTAATTTTAATTCCAATTTTTCTCATTATCTCTTATTCAAAAAATATACTTGTTCAACTTTCTAAATTTCTCAAATCAATTTTGTTTATATGATTATGCAAGTGCATTCGTTAGCTTTAATTTAACAAATTAAGACGTATTTGATGAATTTATTAAATATTTTACTATTTTATATCAATCTCTCTTCAGTAAGCACTTATCTATCTATAGCCTTTTAGAAAATTTATAGTAAATAAAAATTTTTAATATACTGTAAATAAGGTTTATACTGTAAATGTTATTGTCATAGAGTATGATGAGTCAGGAAATATTACAGGGAGCAGGGAGACTTCTCCCAGTGACAAAGTAAGCCAAATATGTAATTTAAGATGAAGGCTTCTCCATGCATGCAACAGAGTTGAAGCAATAGTTGTTTTAGAAAGAAATGTGGAATGAACCTATTCTTAAAATCAAAACTTTCACAAATAGCTATGAAATTTATACAAATTACAAGCATTTTCCAGTTTTAATAAGGTTAATTTTGATTTATTAATTTATAAAGCAGTTTGTATTCTGTAGATAAATGTACAATGCTTTTACATATGACCAAAAAAAAAATTTAATACAGCAAAATATAGTTATTTAAATTATATATAATCTTTTAAAAAGTACTTGGGTGTTTAGATTTAATAATATCGAAAGTTATTTTTGAACCTGTTGTGCTAATTCGACTTTTGTCACAATTTCATCCCATAATATAAATTGTTGAGATAATATTCGTATCTGAGTATGAAATTAAGGAAATATTCTATCAATTTGTTATAAAAACTATTATTTAATTTTTAATTCATGAACAAATCATGTAGTTTAAGATTATGCTTAGTAGATATGTATTATTCTATATTATATTGTAATAAATCATTAATTTAATGCTTTAATAGAAAGTTTTAGAGTATGTTGACTCCACACAATATCAGGAGAAAAACTGCTAGGAAATTATAAGAATCTATGCTTTTTATTTGGTTAAATGTTTGTCAGGATAGCTCTAACCCATTGCCAGACAAAGTTTGAATTATAATTCTGTGTGAAAACATTGTACGTTTCATTTGAGCATTCTGAGAAATTCCAAATCTTTCTATTCCTGTAATCTTAGCATTTATGCTTTTCCTTTTGTACTCTAAAAAACTTTTTATTAAAGATAAAAGTTTGAATAATTGATCATGAAAATAAATGGAAAGTATGTAAAATACGTATAGTAAACCCCTCTGCTAACCCTGACAACTTTTTTAATTACTGTACAATTCTTTGAAAAATTATGACAGTAGAAAAAATTATAATTAACAAGTGTTTTTGATATCCAGAAGTCTTTGTGATACCACACAATGTAATCAGTGGGTCACTAAAGAGTACAGTATATATTGCTGTATACTGTGCTGTCAGGAAACTTTTTGAGCTTATTTCCTATAATAATAAGTATATTAAACACACCAAAGCCCGACATATAAATACATAACCAAATGATCGCCTTAAATAATTGGGCTATAAATCCCTTATTTAATGATTAAATACTAAGTAATTTGGTACTAGAGGTATATGTTAGCCACCTCTAGTACCAAGTTAGATAAGAGATGGCACCTAACATCTACTTCTAGTACCAAATTACTTAGTATTTAATCAGTAAATAGCAGATTTATAGCATGATTATTTAAGGCGATCATTTGGTTATATATCTATAATAATAAATTCAGAATTATAATAGCTCAGTAAAACTTCTTTATAGAACTGATCATAATAAATTTCTGTACACTATATCTGATCCACCTTTTTGTTTTCCATGTCATAGAGAAAACACCTTGCTAACTTGGAAAACCTTCACTCCCTATTAGTCTACATTAGTGGGGTGGTTAATGAATGTGGAATGATATAGAAGAAGTATTTAATTAGAACATGTGTAACTGACCTAAAGCAAGGCAGTCAAACTGTTCAAAGATGTATGCCATTTTAAAAATAATACTGGAATAAAGCAAATGTTACCAATGTGATTAATAAAATATATTCTTATCAAGCATATAGAAATTGACATGTTATACTGTGAATGGCAAAAGTCAGGAAACACCTATTATTGCAATCCAAAGAGAAAAGACTAATTTTCATAAGAACAATTTGCATAAATTAATGAAATTACACAAAATAATACAAATTCTAATTCATGCCTGTCAACTTGGCAGAAATAATGTTTACACTTGAAACAAGTATTTAAGAAATTGAAATTTATTTACTTCCTCCTCCTGTTTATTTTAAAGACAATTACAAAAATTGTCTGCTTATTTGACAAGGTGTTCAAACAGGCCTCTGTCACATGCAATGCATTAGCCAATTTGCCACAGAAACTTTATCAGCCATTGATGAACATTTCAAGAGTAATTTGCATGACTGAAAATATGGTTTTGTCTTTTAACTTATCTAAGTTTTGACACTTCTGTTGGTTCAGTACCCCATGTAGCAAAAATAATGCTTTGTTCTAATTGATGATTCTAATTTTACAAAAATCAAGGTTGTCCATTAGTTTTTCATCTGTCCAATGGCAGAATTTGAATCATTGTAGTTCATTGATAGGCTTTGGTGTATGATGAATTTATAGGGAGGGAGCTTACTTTTATGTAAACTCCTGAGAACAGATCTTTGTGATACAACAGCTTCCAATGCAACTTTACAAAAAAAAAAAAAAAAACATGAAGAATGTCTTCCAGTCACAGTGTCAAATTAATAGTTTTTCTTCATTTGTTGCAGATCTTCCATTCTATTTAAATTTTGATATCATAGAACAAGTAGGAATTGGCCAGTTTGGATACTGGACATGAAAAGATTCAATTAATTTTTTTAAACTTCTATTTCCATTATAATTATTTATCAAAAGAACTCTCTCCTCAATCATACCATATTTATCATATTTAACATGTGCCAATGTTATGGCCGAAACTATGGTCAAAAACCAGTCAACAAACATTATTTATCTTCGTATTGCTTTACATACTACAACCAAACTATTCTATTGTACAAAAGGAAATCAGAGCATTTCATCTAAGCAACAAAATCTGTATTTTGAAATGGAATTTTTCATCTGACAGAAAATTTCCTTTTTTGATAAAAACTTTTTGGCTCTGATTAATAATTTTCTTAAAATGCAAGAAAAAGAATTTCTACCCAAAGTCAATGCATCATAAAATCTGCCATTCACTGTAAATGTGATTACTTTGTTCTTTTGATATATATCAGAATTGTTTTAATTTACAGTTCCTCTTCAGTAGTAGTTTGAAATGCATATGATGTGATTTAATTATTTTTTCCATTAATAATAAAAGATTGTTGAAAGGATTGAAGTGACTGGTTTACTTTTTAATTACTGTCCTGTTAGGATTTTGATTTTTGACTTTGTAGAAGGTTTAAAAAAAAATTATTTATATACGATATCATTTCTGACAGTATCACTACATTTTTGTATACAGGTATACCTCGCCTTACGTTGGTAATTGGTTCCACAAGAGGCAACTTAAGTCGAAAAACGACATAAGTCAAATTTACTTGTCACTAGGCTAAACCAGAAATAACCATTCCCAGTTCTGTATTTTATTTTTAAATGCATATTAAATAATACATGGAGTTAATAAGAATCTATTTTAAGCTTACAAACAAATAAATTTTAGTTTTTAATATAGTACAGAAAAAAAGTAATCTAAAAATTTACAAATACATGAACTTGTAAATATACATGTTTACAGTACATCGCGTACAGTACACAAATAGAGTACAGATACTCTATTTGTGAATGTGGTTTGCTCTAAGACATTATAAAATAAGATGATTTTGTAAGATTAAATAACAAATACAGTTATTAAAATTATTTTGCGACAGTAGAAAATAAACTAATTTATGTTAAATTTACCAATATCGAGTGGCGCTGACAACGACGCCAAACAGTAGATATTGGAACTACCGTGGAAATACCAATATTGAGCTCTTAAAGACCGCGAAGTAAGACAACACAGAGTCACAGATGTTTTCATATTTCGTTCTCTAGGATTTATGATTGTTATATTAACATTTACTGTAAATGTATGTATTTTAATATGATTTTATATGCTTTTAACACTTTTCTAGTGATATTACGACTTCAGTATTTGTGGCGGACAGATGTAAAGTCGAATGAAATGACTTAAACCTGATTTTTATTTTTCCATATATTTTTTTGACAAACGAACGTATAATCGAGAACGACTTAACTTAACTCGAAACGACGTAACTCGAGGTATAACTATATATAGGCCTATATATATATACACTGGTGCAAACAAACTCTTGATATAGTTTTAATTTTAACGTTTAAGCCAATCCTTTTTACTTTTTGACCGGACAATGTGGGATATATCTGCGAGTTGGGCTGCAATTTGAAAAAATTGTAGACAAATTCTCTGTCGTCTGTCTGTTCTTCTGTCCGTCTGTCATTCCTTGATGTCAAGAAAGGTGTTAGATGAAAGACGAGATCAGATATGGAAACCTTAGGGACTGGTGGTTCCGATTAACTATATAACAACTTTCGATGAAAATCGGAAGTCACGTTATTTCAATTCAAACCGTTTTCCCTGAAGGAGTTAGATAGATGACCGGCACGACCCCATTGCTAACGGAAAAGTATGATGTAGGGGAAATACGTACAAAATGACATAGGCAACATAATTCGAATTTGGCAGTCTCAAGCTCGCAACTGACCATGACACCACGTTATCCGAGCGGCTCTTACTTACCTGTCAAAATGTGAACTCACTCCTCTCATTCGCCCGGGTGTCATGGCCGACAACAAGAAATGATACGTTATGAGTTTTTTTCCTTGCAACAAGTTTTTTGTATAGATGGTAATTTTTTCACTATTTTATCTATCTGTGTAACATTTATTTCAACCCTCAAGAATTTGTTATTGCACTTAAATAACTTTTTCCATTAAAAATAATATCTTTGTATTTATTTTATAATTTTGTTTTTTTTTATAACGTTATATGGACAAAACGACATACATAGACAACGGACATAATGACATACCTGTCATTTAGTCCATAAGAGCTTAGTCAAGGAACTTACCTTAATCTCTTAACGTTTTATTAATTATAAAAAA
>NW_019384875.1:126383-134648 GCF_000671375.1 Centruroides sculpturatus
CGTTCTAGTCGGCAAATTTCAAATGTCCGCTAGTGATGTGGCGCTACAATATTTGGCTATGTCTTGGCTACTTTAATATTATTTTTGTTAAATTTTTGCATGTTTTAGCTGGCAACACTGGCTCGACCATTGAAGGGAGGCCAGTACTGTATTTAAACGAGACTTAATTTTCTAATTATGAGTGGTTGTTTGTTTTGTGAGCAATAAAATAATTTTAAAATAATTTTTAACGGTACAATAGCAACGATTATTATTTTAAAAAAAAATTTGTTAGGCTTAACATAGATGAAAATTCAACACAAAGTTGGTTAATAGCAATATACTAATATACTAATTACATGGGATATACTAATATATTGATACTATACTAATAATGTATTTTTTTCATTCTTTTCGGTTATCCGATTTTTTCAGTTATCCGACCAACCTGAGTCCCCAATTGAGTCGGATAATCGATGCTCTACTGTAGTAATACTTCAAAAATAGACTTTTGAAGCTCTACTATAAGCTAAATCTTATTACATAAAAAGAACTTGGTTTCATCATTATTGATGATGAAACTTGGTTTCATCGTCAATAATGATGAAACCATACTCACTTATTTTATATCCATGAATAACCTAATAAACACTATTTTATTTAAAGTCATTTACTGATAGATGTGTGTGTGTTTCATAGCACTTCAATCTTGTTTGAAGACCATAAATTGAATTGTCAGAAAAATGTTCAATTTTCACATGTAGGAAATGCATGTGCAATAAAAAAGCTCATCCCAATTCAAGGTTTTCAGAAGCAATGTACAATTGTACATTTGAATTAAACTGTATCGTTTTTAAAAAGCAGTATCATATTATTGTTAAAAAAGTCTTCATTGGCAATGAATAAAAACAAACTCAGAAATTAGTACAAAACATGGAAAATTCAAAAGCTAAGGAAAAGTCACATTTAACAGTGTGTTGAAGAATAATACAGGGTGTCCCACTCAAAAATACTTGATCTGATTTGGTTGTAAAGAAATTAACAGATATAATTTCAACAAAGATTTTCTTTCATCAAACTCACGAAATTTCATTTAAAAATTCACCATATCTCTATGTGTACTCAAACAATCACAGTGGAAACATCAAGGCAACAGCTAATTTCCTGCTATGTATACTGCAGAATGTTGTGCCTCATAATGGTGATGGCAATGATAATGCACTTTAATCCTGAAGGTCTCTGACTGAAATTGCTTAAACCATATCTTTCATGTAACCCTACAGAAAGAAATCTAAAGAGGTCATAGATTGGAAAATCTTGGCAGCCAAGCTATCGGGAATCCCACACAATAATCTGTGTTTTCTCTGTAGAAAAGCCATGACTGGACTATAATGCTCACAATTTCACTTCTGCAGATCTTGCAGTGCAAAAAAAACATTCTCTATAAAACTTGATGAGTTTTATACATCTTAAACCATTCATTTTTTATGGAAAATTAAAATCAGGTACTTTCAAACACAACACCCTGTATAATTCAATATACAAGTTCCAGTGTGGGCTCTAGAAACACTATTTAAATTATTGATTTCAAGTTACAAGAGTAAGATAAAAGACAACTTTGTTTAATATATTTACAAAAAGCTCTTTTGGTATTGACTGAAATGAAGTGAAACATATTTCAATAAAGCACAAAAGCCAGAGAATACTTGTTGACTTATAAGCACAGTTATAAGGTACTAAGACTACTTATAAGCCAGAAAATGTTTTACTTGCCAAGGTATTAATATATTTTTATACTTGATGTTTTACAAAACTCAATATTAAATATTATGATAAAATATGTTAG
This sequence comes from Centruroides sculpturatus, assembly GCF_000671375.1. Taxonomy (NCBI): domain Eukaryota; kingdom Metazoa; phylum Arthropoda; class Arachnida; order Scorpiones; family Buthidae; genus Centruroides; species Centruroides sculpturatus. Next base: position 128,209 of record NW_019384875.1, read on the forward strand.
TTGAATAATTCTTATTATATCATAAAGATAATTTTTACAAAAATATTTTTATTATTTATATAAATTATAATTATATAGATGTAGTATTTTTGTGAACATTTCTTTTCATTAAAACATACTGCTAAACACATTGAAGAAACACTATTAAGAAGCTAAACTAATATACTGGGTGTCCAAAAAGGTACTGTGCAAAAAAGTTTTAATAAGAGTGTGGTTTTACGTACAATATTGCAATTTTTTCTACAGCAAATGCTTGAAATGTCTTCCAGAAGCCACAAAATCTAGATATCCAGCAGGTCCAATTCTATGGGAGATTATGCCACTGGCAAAGAAGTATTCTGTAAAACTGTAGGCCAAACATCAGGACATCAGTGTGCAAGCATTAATGCTATCTATTGCAAAATGGAAATGTGGAACATATAACTTATGGATCTTGTATACAATGCCATATGTATAACTTTAATGTAATTACAAATTTCTCACTGCACAGCAAGCTTTTGGACACCATTTAGATAGAACAAGACTGAAAATTCACCTGCCATCTGTCTGCAATAACTCATTCAAGGCAAGTGAGTGAGTGGATTTCTGGAACATTGTTCACTTGATCAGGATGATCAAGTGAACAACATTACATTACATTAGATCAAAATAATACTGTGCACACAGCTAATGTATTTTCATTCTGTTCCTATTTTAAAAAATAAATCTGAATTTTATTTTCTGTATTTTTTTATTCATTACATTAATTACACACAATTAATAATGTTCAATTAAAATGGATATGTATGTATTAAACAATTAAAAACTTTAGGTTAACAAAAAAATTTCACTTTTGGACAGTAAAATTTTAAAAAATAACCAAGNTGTAATGGATTTATGTGGCCCGCGATTAATCTTTCAATATTAGCTACTCAAGTCAGAATAGATCAGTGAAAATTCTAATGAAAAAAAAAAAAAAAAGAAAAAAAGGTAACTTGCTGTACAGTTAGCGTTATCCCTCCATTACAAATCTCTTAAGTAGAGCGTAGAGTGAAAAATGTATCTGTAATCTTATATACAATTTAGTCTCTACGGGTGACACCACAATAAGATCTCGCACCACCTCAAAATCTTCCTAGGGCAGCCTCTGGTTCAGCCCGTAAAAAAGTTCTCTTTCCAATTCGGCCTGGGGGCAAAAACTGTTGGCCACCTCTGAATTAGAGCAACAATTGAAATTAAATGGACTACTCTATCAAAAATTTGAATAATAAATATTTGAAGTTAAAAAAAAATATTTATTTAGTCATAGAAACTTTCTAAGAATTAAATATAAATCATTAATATTTCCATAATAAAATATTTAAAATCAATTCTTCACAAAATTTTATTTGCCAAACTCAATCTAAAANAAACACTATTAAGAAGCTAAACTAATATACTGGGTGTCCAAAAAGGTACTGTGCAAAAAAGTTTTAATAAGAGTGTGGTTTTACGTACAATATTGCAATTTTTTCTACAGCAAATGCTTGAAATGTCTTCCAGAAACCACAAAATCTAGATATCCAGCAGGTCCAATTCTATGGGAGATTATGCCACTGGCAGAGAAGTATTCTGTAAAACTGTAGGCTATGCTTGCACACTGATGTCCTGATGTTTATCAGGACATCAGTGTGCAAGCATTAATGCTATCTATTGCAAAATGGAAATGTGGAACATATAACTTATGGATCTTGTATACAATGCCATATGTATAACTTTAATGTAATTACAAATTTCTCACTGCACAGCAAGCTTTTGGACACCATTTAGATAGAACAAGACTGAAAATTCACCTGCCATCTGTCTGCAATAACTCATTCAAGGCAAGTGAGTGAGTGGATTTCTGGAACATTGTTCACTTGATCAGGATGATCAAGTGAACAACATTACATTACATTAGATCAAAATAATACTGTGCACACAGCTAATGTATTTTCATTCTGTTCCTATTTTAAAAAATAAATCTGAATTTTATTTTCTGTATTTTTTTATTCATTACATTAATTACACACAATTAATAATGTTCAATTAAAATGGATATGTATGTATTAAACAATTAAAAACTTTAGGTTAACAAAAAAATTTCACTTTTGGACAGTAAAATTTNTCCTTTGATGCAAAAGGTGTGGTCCACAAGGAGCTTGCACCTGTTGGATAAACAGTGAACTGTAAATTTTATGCAGAAGTGGTTATATGTTTGAGATAATGTTCAATTAAAATGGATATGTATGTATTAAACAATTAAAAACTTTAGGTTAACAAAAAAATTTCACTTTTGGACAGTAAAATTTTAAAAAATAAACAAGTTAGTTTATTTAATAAATATTTAAGAATCATGTATTAATTGATACTGTATTAATGTAGTAATGATCATGTATTAATTGTACAAGTAATTTTTTTTTAAGGAACAAATAACTATTTATAAATTCTTTTAATAACTTAAAACCAATTCTAAGTTAAGTACTAATATAAAATAATACAAATAGTGTAACTGCTATAAAGTCTTCTTACCTTTAATGTGCTGACTATCAAGTACAAATTTTAAATCATTCACTTTTTGCAAACATTCAGCAGTCTGACGAATCTTATCTTCCTCTAGAAAACCGAGAAGTATTAATTACATATTTTTATACTCACTTAAATCAACTATATATAAATGCAATTTTCTGAATGGTTACTCATACCGGATAAGATTAATTCTAACTTTGCGGAATCTGTCAGGGCCAGTTCATCTGCATAATCGGGATCTAAACACTTCTCTATTTCTTCAACTAGAAAGATAATTGTTCATTAATTTACTTATAAATGAATAATGACTATTAAAAATATTATGAAATAGCTTATTGTATCATAAACTACCAATATTAAATTCCAATCTTTGTAAGGACTTCATACAAGTGTGAACCATAACAATAAAAGATTGATTCTAGAGATTAAAAAGAGTGATGTGAATATTGATACAAGAATTATCTAGATACAAGAATTATATTGTATCTAGATACTTATCTAGATACAAGAATTAATCCAGGATGAACAACAAAATCATTAGCATATTCAAGATATGAACCAGTAATACAAATACATCCATGAGGGCCAAACTATAAATCACAAGCTGCATGAGGCTCTAGAAGAGCCTAATGCAGCTTGTGATCCTTATTGTAGTTCCTATATACTTATACAATTTCTTTTTATAAACTTGGCATATACTACTTATACATACAGGCATACCTCGACTTATGTCGTTTCGAGTTATGTCGTTCCCGATTATACGTCGCTTGTTAAAAAAGTATATGGAAAAATANGTCCATGACTTCATTTTCGATATACAGAGATAAGCCTATTAAAGCAGGATTTCCCAACGGGTTGATATTGACCCATTAGATGTAGATGAAAGTTTGAGAGTGATTGCAAAACTTTGCAAATATAAAAAAAATTATTTTAAAACATTTAAAATTTTACACATTTTGTTTTTCTCTTAAATAAATGTAGGAAGATGTCTTTTAAAAATTATGCAAGAGGTTATGGCATATATATTATACAGTATATAATATAATATTGAAGGGAACCGACAAAAAAAGTTTTCTTAAAAGGGTCAATACATATAAAAAGATGAGAACTCTTCTATTAAAGTGACAATGTTCATGCTCTCTGTTGTGACTGAGTGCACCTAAAGAAAATTAGGGCTAGGGTCAAAAATAAAAACAGCATTGCATGTGCCAGTGTGCCTAACGAAAAATAAGTGCAAAAAATGAACAAAACAATTGATGGCAATTGTTTTGTTCTTGGATCGTCTCTCCATACCCAGCAAGTGCAAGATCATGTTTCCCATGGCCTGCAGGTACAAGGACTGTCTCTCTTGTGGTTAGCAGGTACAAGGATAGCCTTATTTGTGGTGGCAAGTGCAAAGTTCACCTGTCTGCATCTGTCAGGTACAAAGATTGTCTCTTCTGTGCCTAACTAGTGCAGGGATCACTTCTTTCTTTCTGGCTCTGCCCCAATTCTATTATGATATGATGAAGTCACACAACATCCTAGTATGTAATTATTAATTAAAAGTAGTATAAAAATAGTCAGAATTTGGATGATGTTATGAAATAATATTTAAAGATTCTGACAGATAAAGTGCAAAAAATGCAACCATATTTTAAGAAATGAATTTAAATATAAAAAGAATTACATGGGACATTGTTATGTTAAATTTTGGTAAACAGGTAAAACTGATCAGTTACATTAAATTTGAAGAAACAATATCTAACTACCTAAAAGATTTTACATATATTTGACAAGTATGTAATTTATTTTAAATCTAATCAAACTGGGTAAAATAAAAATAATGTCTACTGTAAAATAGATGCTGTGAATATTGTCTAATCACCACCTTTGAGTAAGCATTTGACTATAGTACTATTATTTAGTTGTGACAATAGCTTTATAGTAATTGTATCATAGATCTTTATTTTTTATAATGTTTTATAGATATCCTAGTAGAACCAGTCCTACCAAGTTAGAAGTGTTTAATCTTATTAAAGAATCATTTGAATTACATGAAGTTACAATGGATGATCTAATAGCGATTATTCCAATAACTAAATCACAGTATCCAACAATTAAATTAATTATTAAAAATTCTCAAATAAGAGATTATATTTATTCGAGTTTTATAAAAATGAAACAACAAAATCTATCGAATCTATGGAAAGAAACTCAAATTTCACAGGACCTCACTAAAAGATCTAGATTAAGACGAAAACAATTAATTCCTTTTTTAAGCGAGTTAAAGAAAGCAGGTAAATATCCTAAACTCCGAGGTGATTCTATTCTGTTGGGCAATTATTCTTTGACGTATAGCNATAGCAGATTTAATTAATAAATAATACTTATGTTTAATTTGAAGTTTTAAGTTATTTGTAATCAGTTGTTTGTGAATATAGAAAAGGATACAATTTTATTATAAGCATTAAATAAATGTTCAACATTTTCTGAAAATTTATTGCATTCTTCCTATAAATATATTAATTTGATTTTAATTAAAAGAAATTTAATCACTTAAAAAATTAAAATTAAGCTTACCTGTTGATTAAGTTGTGTATTTGCTAATTCACAAAGTTTTGGTGAAAAACTTGGTGCAGCTGAAAAGCATCAAAAATATTAATTTATAAGACCATAGTAAAATACATCTCAGAAAATATTACTTTTCATATTTTCAAGATTTTAAAATTTAATTATTATGTCAATATTTTCTATGAAAAGATACAAGTTCTATTCTATATAAAATGACTTATCATCAGCTTCATAAATTAAAAGCCAACTTTCCATCTTTATTTACTTTTTTAATCTGAAAAAAATTGTGTTTGAAACAAAATATGAATTATGTACTGTAAAGAATTCTTATATTTGAGCTATCAAAAACATCTAATGGAAATAACCAAAAGAAATTACATATTAAAAAACCTAAGTAAACAATAAATAACCATCAAAATATGCAAATCAAAAGGATTAATTTCTCTATAAAATCAATATCAACATTTATTCTAATGCATTTAACACTTAGAAAACTAGTTTTAACACTTAGAAATCTAGTTCATGGCTAGATACAATTTGTTCCGAAAACTTTTAACTTAAAGCATTAAATGCAACTTTCAATGCTTCTTGTAATGATATGCTATTGCAACATATATTTTCATCTCATATTTTTCTTGAATAAGGTATTTGATAGATTATCTTATGTTTGTGACTGGTTTGAAATAAATGTTCTGAAAATTAAAAAATTGTTTTTGAATGAACTACATTATTTCATTTTTATAAAAAAATGTTTCCACTGAAGTATTCTTTAAGTGAATTAGATAGCTGAAAATTGCCAAATTGAAATCCAAAGCACTTCACTATACCAGAAATATCAAACAAACTAAAAAATAATAAAACAAATGTTTTTGATGATTTTTTGATTTTTGTCATCTTTAGATTAAAGACCATTGAATATGTACGTGAAAATTTGAATGTTAATTTAAAAACACATGAAACAATTGTTTGATTCTGTATTTTCTTTATTATGAAATGCCAAAGACCTTATCAACACAGAATTCATCTGGGGCATATTCCATTCCCATTATAGACAACAGATTAAACAAGAAATGGGTCTACATAGGAGCAATGACTGAATCTCTTAATGAGCGTATCAACAAGCACAATTATTCTATTCAAAAGGGCATTTCTACTGCAGTGTTAGTGAAATTTGCATCCAAAAACAATAAAAGGTACTTCATAATAAAACAAGTTTAATACACCTAGTAGGAACTGGACCAATCTGAAACATCCAGAGATACTCAAAATATACAAAGCTAATTTTCGGAACATGGCCACAAATTACAGAGATGCTGAAACATTCTGCAAAGTGCTCCATGCTTTGCAGAATTGTTTAGTAA